>NC_091486.1:49923403-50223403 GCF_947461875.1 Haliaeetus albicilla | reverse complement strand
AATGGGGCAGAGACTACGTCCTTGATTTTGAATCAAAGAATATAGAAGCAGCCAGAGTTGCTGACTGATTCTGGATCCTACTGCAAACTCCTGTCCCTGGGCCATTTGTTCCCGTCTACTCTCATAGGAGTGACAAGGCATATTCCTCATTGCTGTCTTGGAACAAAACCTCATGGAAAGAACAAAGCTAAACACTTCTGACCGAGCAACTAAGACTTAAGAGACACTTCTGGCAGTTGATAGCCAGATCATTTTACATCTGTAAGCATCTACGACACCCAAACTCCCGTACACTCATGCACTATGCAAAAGTACGTACTAGTTGCTGACCAGGTTGTAAAATTGGTCTCTGCAGCTATAAAATAGGAACCTAGCATTTCAAACAAGCCTAGAGGCTCTATTGGGCTTGGCTTCTTTGACTGCAGCCCCACTGGAGAACATTTAGCCTTGTCCTTGAACTTGTACCATGTTTTTCCCTGCCTTTCAGGGCTGCTGATGGGTATTTCACTGAGGCAGAACAGGTTGTGTTTCTCCCTTTAAAAGCAAAGTTTGTGATGTGACTTCCCCATGCCCTTCATCCCACAGGAGCTCCAGCAACAGCTCCAGCAATGGCTGTAATGAAAAACCCAGCTGGAGCTTTCTTGGGCCTTCAAAGGGCCTGTCATCAGTAAACAGCACTTGGTGGAGCACGTTGCAATAGCCAAGTTCTCTCAAATGCTAGTGCTCCCCAGCAAAATAGATGCATAGGGAAAGGTCATGAAAATACTTCCATACAAAGAGCTAGGGCTGTAGACACACCACAGCGAAAAACCTCTAGACAGATGGGTTAGAAGAAATTAAAAAGGATTCCAACTCAAAGAATTTCCTCTCCCCTTTATGACATTGTTTGCAAAGGGTCAGTGCCCTGGTCTTCAGAGAAGGTGCCAAGAAGGTTGCAACAGCACTTCCACACCTGGGGGACAGAGCCTGCTTTCCTTGGAAAACCCAAGATCAGACAACCAGATAAGCACAGACCTCTGTCCTATTTGCATGCACAAGCAGTGCTACACACACACACAAATTCAGCATATATATATATATATACACACACACACAAGCTACACATTTATATATAAACACAGACCAGTGAAGGAGGCAGGAGCCAGGCACCTGCTGTCAGCTCCCTCTGCCTCTCTCGAGGACTTCCAGCAACATACTTAGGTGCTCTGAGCTCCTGTTCTCTCACAATTTGTTTTCTGTAGCATCGACAAAGTGCTGCTGGTAATCTTAATACAGGCAAGGCACCACTCCTACCCCCAGAGAGCTTGCCTAACACCAGTAATTAGAAATATTGCATAACATAGCTAATTACTACCCTAATTAATTTACTTTAAATAATTCTTAGATATTGTCAGCTAGCCACAATCTCTTAATAACCTTTACATACAAAGAGTTATACAATGTATTACTTACTGCATATTTCATTTACAGACACACAGGTATCGTCCACAGGCAGGAAATTTGGCTACTACTGGCAGGCTGAGCTGACACCAAAACCTGACCTTGCTGCTGTGCACAGGGAGGAGGCAGCCAAGGCCCCAGTTTGTGATTTAGAATGAAACGTCTCAGCATGGAGTTACATAGCATTTGTGACCAAGTCACATCCTCAAGTATTCTTGACCGTGAAATGTTTAGGAACAGTATGGCTCACATGAGAGCAGGTCCAGAGCTGCAGAAAGACTCCACAGCTGTCTCTGAACTGAAACATTTTGTTCTATTAAGCAATCTCATCCCAAATTCCACCCTTGTGGGGGAACCACTTTTAGGGGAGCTCTGCAACACCGTAAGGTTTGAAGCGCTTGGGGCCAGGGAAGTAATGGGGGGAGATGGCAGGAACTGTCAAAGTGGGCTCCTACTATCATTCGCTGCCTTTGAAAATTGATTTTTCAGAGAGAAAGTACTTGCCATGTAGAAGAAAAGCAGTCTTCTTCCTGCCTGCCCCAAGGAACCCTTTGCAGCCCACGTAGCACTCCTGCCCTCCACGTTATTTCACTGCCTGCCCCTCTGCCTCCATGCGTTGCTGCCCAATGACCTATGCCTTCACTTACTTCATTTGCATTTGTTACCCAGATTCTCAGACCTCCTTTACCACTTCCTAATGCTGCAGACTGTCAGGGGCTGGGCGGCGCATAACGTAAAGGCAGGGTTTGGGCTGCCACAAATGCAGGCTGGGTAGTAAGGGGCCCTGGCTCCACATTTGCAGGTGCTTACACGTTGAAGTTGTGCCCAAGCACAGTCCATGCACACCAGTTCTGGACATACCCCACAAGCCCCTTAGCGCTCCAACACCAGGAGCTGGGCACCCAACTCTGTGACAGGGAAAGGGAAACTTTCAGAAAGCTGGACTCCCTGTAAGACGTCTTGAGACAAGTCCCCTTTTGATACACAGACACCATGTGCAGAAAAGAGAGGACTAATCAATAAGGTCAGAAGCATTTTATGTAGGGCATCCTCTACCAATACAACAGAGACCAGTCCTTACTAGACCAATACTGTTTGACAGTAGCCATTGATCACTGCAGTACATCTGCTTGATAAATGACATCTATCTTCAGCAGTAACTGACAGGCACTCTGGCATGCCCTCCAGACAAATGCTAGCTCTCAAGAGGCTGCGACAGTCAAACCAAGAAAGCCAAAAAGTCTAGAAGAAACCCCTTGTGCTGTCACCCAGCTGCTGAATGGTGTGGAAGAAGAGAGCTGTTGTTAGCTGGGGTTGTTATAGTAAATATTATTGCATGGCTTGTGTATTTTTCAAGTTCAAGAGCGAGCCTGGAGTTGAGGCCATCTAAAAGAAACAAATATTCACAGGGCAGCTGCCTCGTGTTTATATCCCTGTTTCCATACAAGGGCATCAAAAGCATTGCTTGCAGGGAGGGAAACCAAGGCACCAGGAGGCAGTGCAACTCACACAGGGCCACACAGCCGGTCAAGAGTCCAGACAAGAATTCCTAGACTGCATTCCCCCAGGATATAAATGTGCATGCACACACACACACAGAGCAACTCACTTAAAGGGTCTGTGTCTCCCAGCCCCTAATTTGGAACAAGCAAAGCAAAAGAGAATTGTGAACATTCTTCAGTGCCAGATAAAGCCAAAAGGTGCGCAGTGCACAGCCACGAGGGTAAAAGAAGAGGAAGCAGCCGGGAGGTTTTGGCAACAGAAAACTTGTTTTTGCAAAACAAATGAGATCCAAGGAAAGCCACAGACTTGCAGTGTTGTGTGGGAGCACGTGGTCCCGCATCTCACAGACCTCTTCTCCCCTGCTACGAGGATGCCCATGCTTCCGCGTCTGTGGAGGTCTTGCTTTTTGACCATGACTTCGGTACAGTAATTACTGTGAGTTCCTCAAGTTTTCCAGGAAACAGATGCTCAAGGGGGAAAAGGCTGAATTCTTTTTTTCCAAGCATCTGCTGCCATCCGGTGGCAAACGCTGCAATGGCAGCCAGGGCCTCCCAGGGCACCCTTGGCAGAGGGACAGCCCGGCCCTGGCGACAACCTGCAGCCTGGCCCGAGTCACCGGGGACCCCCGTCAGTGTCCAGAGGAGGTAGTAGCTCCTGCAAGGAGGGAGGGAGCCGTCTCATGCTTATCTGGACAGGGAAAGACCCCGCTGAATCACAGACAGAAATCGACTGCCGCAGGAAATTTATCAATCGCATTGAGGGCTGAAGTCCGGACGAGTGTTTAGTTCAAGCCTACTCCCTTCACATCCTTTGGTCTTCCTTCAGATGTTGTCTCCTCTCACGCCACAATCCTCCCCCGCCCCCCCAAAGGTGGAAGAGGGAGTTTCCCTGCCCCAGGGCCAGCACTCCAGTAGCCAGGAGGCATTGTAAAGGCAGCTTTTGCCAAGTCCCTGCAGTCCAGCTGGGCACAAGAAATTCATGCCAGGGACATCAGCCAACTGCTCATGTTTTCTTTTTTGCAATCTTGTAAATAAAAATCACTCAGACAAGAGCCCTGGGGGCCCAGCCAGAAACAGTCCAGTCCCCATCATCTGAGCGTCCGCTCTACATGACTCACAACTCAGTCTGGCACATGCAAAAATACACAGGGCACTGCAGTTTTCAGGAACACTGCACAGCAGTATGTTAGACACTTGATAAAAAAAGAAGCAGCCACATAGCTAGACACTCAGAAGACAGAGCCGAGATGCCTGAAAGTTAATATTCCTTGGCCAATAAGAAAAAGCCAGCTGCCATCTTAAGAGAGAGACCTAATCCATTGCAAAGGTTTAGACATAACAAGTAATAATGTAAGAAGTGCAAGCCCAGACCTTCACTTTCAGATGTTGCAGCAAAGACTCAGCTCATCATCTGTAGGGTCCCAGTACCTGAGAGTAAGCACATGACAATGCAACAATGGCATACACCACGCAAACAAGCTCTTCATCTTACAGAGATTACACATTTAGGCAGAATATTGTAAGCATTGCTCTCAATTACTGCAAATAAATTCAGCTGAACTCAACAGCATTTCTCCTACTTTACGGTGGTGTAACCAGCTGCTCATGATGGGCCACTTCAGAATAGATGCTTATGCTCCAGCCTGTAATCAGTCAGGAGCACTGGAGAAGAGCAATGGAGATTGAAGCATTATCTTACCACCTGCTCCAAAGCACCAGCTCCAGAGCATCAGGGGCCAGATCCACATCACGTAACTACAGGACCTTGCTAGCACAACAGAAGGCGTAAGTAACCCCAGCAACCTGGGTTCAAATCACATCTGAAATCACGTGACTGCAATTATTAATTCTGTAGCCATTAGGATTCAAGGCTCTCAAAACCCTTTACTAAGTTCTCTTCCATCTATACTGCACAAATACAAACAGTAGAAATCCATCTGTTCAAAGCTCTTTTGAAAGAACAAAACCAGAATTTAGAGCAAGTCAGTATCTTCACCTCTCTTTTTATACGCAGGGAAACCAAGGCACAGCACACCCGCACTGGGATCTGTGGCAGAACCAAACAGCACCCGGACAGATTGGCAAAACCATCAGCCCAGGCCCTGTGGGACAAATGTATCTTTCAATGGGCCATTAAGTAATTTGTCGGGAATGCCAAAATGCTGTTGGAGAGAAATAAAAAGCCTGGAGTTGCAGGGAGGATTACAGTAACTGAGATCCATTGGCAGAGCAAGTCAAATCGCCATCAACACCCGCCTATACCTATTAGCCTTTCGGTGTCAGGAACACTACAGTGAGGTTACCTCACACTGAAGTCCAAGTCAAAAGAAAATGAAATACCACGCATATAAGGCACCATTCACAGGTGGTGCTGGCAGGAGAAACACATACAGAATTCACACTTTGATGTGGAATATGAACTATATAAAGAAAAAGTTATACACTTTGGTGTGGCACCTCTTTACCTGCTGTGAGAAACTGAAAGAGTTAATGTCTCAAACATTGTGGTGCGGCAAGTTCTGCTTAAAGACAAACCCTGCGCAGCAAGGAACCAAGGTGAAAAGCCCACCAGCTCAGACATCGGCAACAGGAGGGGGAGGGCGTGCCGGAGGGTGCGCAGCTCCCTGTTCTGATACAGAGATCAAACAATGGCCACGTCTGCAGGGGAGGAGAAGTTACTCCACAAACGACCCCCAAAGCCCGAAGGCTCACAAACTGCTCATTAACCTGACGAGTTTGGGTGCCTGCCCGAAGGAGGGGCAAGGATGATAGAAGGACACAAACTGAAGCCCCAGTTGCACAAACCCACTGGAACTGGACCCCTCGGCTGACTGAACCAACGCTGGACCCAGGACTGGTGAAATCCTTCTCTTCCTTTTTCTCTGTCGTCTCCTCTCTTTCCTTTTCCTTTTCCACAATCCCTACAGCTCATCCGTTTCAAGACATAAACCGTTGACCAAGTCTGAGACTAAGAGTGGATCCACCCACCCCTGGGCCCTTCTCTGAGGAGGAGTCTGGAAAGCAAGGGGGTCTGCTCTGAACCTCGTGACTCAACGGGAGGGATCTCCTTATTCCCTGCACTGATGTATATGGTTACCCTGGGTTATACGGTTTACAGAAGTAGTCTTATGCCAACTGCTGTTGTGAGAAACCCTGCCACCTACTACCACGCCTCCCCACTTCAGTTTGCTTGTCATAAATAAAATCTTTAACTGATCGTTTGGTGTCATTTCACCTTAATTTAGCCCGAAGGAATTTCAAATTAAACACGACTCCCTGGTCTGTCCAGTCTGGGTCGTGACAGCTGCTTTCCCTTTTAACCAGACAGGAGTGGGTACGATACGAGAACTTCAGGCTGACTTTGCCCAAGATGGTAACTTACAAGCAGATGTTACTTCACTGAAGCGACTCAGAAAATCTTTCCCTCTATCTTTGTCAGGGACTCTGTATTGAACTCCTTTACTCAACCCCTAAGCCAAGTCAGAAGAGACCGTCCCAGTGCACAGGGAGGAACTCTGGGGGTTAGGGGTGTCTGTCTCACTCCTACCCAGCACACGTTGTCTGCTGTCCCACTGTTAAGGCACCTTAGTTCTTTACACCCTTTGCACTAAAGACCCCAAGTTGTACACCCCTCCAACTGCAACAAGCCTTACACAATTTCTTTTCCCTCTCCTTTACGTTCCCTATTTCTCATTCCATCTGACACACCTGCTTAAAAAACAAATGTGGTCCTATCACCCCAGAACAATACATTTCAAATAAGCATATAAAAGACCTTTTATTGACACGAATAAATTGATTGGGACCATTACTTTGTAGCTGCTTCCACAGAAAAAGCCTCTTAAAGGCAGCCTGAGGCAGGGAAGCAACATTTACATTTAGATGAAGGCATTTCTGTCACAGCACCACCCAACAGTTTCTGGCCCCAGGTATTGTGTCCAGAAGACATTAGTAAAGTCAAGGAGCTTTGCTTTAAATAACACAGAAAGAAAAGGGAAAAAATATTTCTACAGTCCCCCTGCAAGCATATCGTAGTCTGGAATCACATAATCTGTAGCAAAGCAATGTCAACAGGTGAAAGGAGAGCAGTACCATCACATCAAGAAGAAACAGCAAAGAGCTTATGTCTGGAAACTGTTTTTTCCAGTACAAACGCTGTTAAAATGCCCTGCTTTGTGTGTACCAAACAGTTACAGAGGGTTCTGTCGCCAGGCTATGAACGGTTCCCTTACACACTGACAATGGACTAGATTCAATGCTGCTGTGAAACATGGTAGTACCACCACAAATTTACACCATGTAGGCTTTACCTCCAGCCTTTACTCAGTTCATTACACTCTAAGTCTTCAAGACATCTGACAAATGAAATGTATGGTACATTGCTTCAGTACTGACAGAGTGGGAGTGCTTTGCAAAGGTACCTATTTTAATGTTTTTTTCCCCAGCGAGCACAGATCTGACAAGGCTTGTCACTACCCTTGGCATCCATGTCCCCAACCACCACAGAAATGTCAGTGAACAACAATTGACCTGTGGTTTTTTGCTGCTGTCATTGAAAGGCTTGCCTGTGCTAGAAATGTGTCCTATTTCAGCGCTACACAATAGTTACAAGAGTAAAAGCAACAGATGCAAGTATAACCAATAAAATTATGTTTTACTGTCTCATCTATTGTAAAGGAATAAATATCTTGCAATCAGTCAGCTGCGAAAAGTAAGTATTTCCACCTCCCTAATCAATACCACCTACAGTAAAACTCAGCATAGACCAGGCTTTAATACAGCAGTTTGATGGATGGAGAAGGACAGACAGATTACAAACCCTTTAGGTCCCTCACATTCTCCTGTTGAGCCAAAAAAGCAGATCAAAAGGGGGCAAGAAACCAAAAAAACCTCATTAACAGTTTCAAAGAAAAGAAAAGATGTGCCACAGATTCTGAGAAAGGATATAGTCAGGGGATTATTTAAGTACTGTAATCTGAATGAATTAGTACTTACAGCTCAGTGCCACCCTAGGGACTACAGTCTCTGCTCAGATTCCAAGCCTAAGGTCAACAGAGAACAAGTTACAACCTACACAAATGCAGACAAAGCTTCCCCATGCGCTGAGGCAGCTGTAGAAAACTTCCCAGCTCCTCTCCTGATGGCCTGCCTTCACCTGGAGGGTCCCTGTACATCAGCACAGAGTATGCACGTGATGGAATGTGTAATTAAATGCTGTTTTATTACAAGTGGTGAGACACTTCACAGTGGCCCTATGACAACCCTAGCATTTTACAAACCATTTCAGTTCTGTATCACAAGACACTTGTACACTTTCCAAACTGTGGCAGCAGTTGCAAACATGCATCTGCTCATTCTGCAAAATCAGTATCATACTCGTTTTTCTCTTCTTGAGAAGTAACATGGTGGCACCAGGAGCCAAGTGAAAAATGCACTGGCACAAGGACACAGTGTATTACAGGGATTTGCATATATACTGAAGACAAACCCTTCAAAATTCCCAAAGGTATAGCTCCAGAAACTGTTTAAACACTTGACGCTCTCCAGCCTTCCTTCTGACATGCTCCTCAAGGTTGCCATCCTTCCTGACACGTCAGCTAGAAGGGGAGTATTTCCCTATCTCCCAGTACGTATCTTTAGTGGCCATCTATCTATACAATGCTAGTAAGTACAAACTACGATCCTCATTTAACCTCATGTTCCCCCCTCCCCCCCTGCCCTCAAACAACGGCTACAGGAACATTTGTAACATAAAAAGACCTAACTGGCAGATACGCTGGACATAGTACAATTTTGTCCACTAGAAGGTTTAGGGCTGAGTGGACCCTTTCACATTAAAAGATCAGAGGACCCAGAAAATTCATGTAGTTCAAAATGGATACTTCAACTGTTAAATAATTCCCTCCGTGACAAACAAAACCCTCAGCATTATGAAGTGCTGAAACTCAGTGGAACTTCTTAGAAAAACTGGGTAGTGTGTTCCTTTACTCCTTTGTTACTGAGCATGCTCTTGTGCTTCTTAAAATACTGCTATTGGTATCTGTTTTATTTGCTACTATATAAAAAGCATTAAGCTGTGAAGGAATGGACTAGAGAGAAGCCAAAAGTGAAGGATAAAACAGTGACAGTTAGATGACAATAAAACAATCCAACTTAGAGGGAGGAAAACCCCCCACGAAGCTGTGGCAGAGTATTCTGAAAGCATACATTCAACCACGTTACCAGGCCAAGAATACTAGATTCCTTGTAACTGCCTAGACTTTGTAATTAGGGTTCATTCAAACAAGCTGCAATGCCAGAGAAATTTCCATCTTACAGATTTGGCTAATATTCTGTTCCAGCAAAACCAAGACCCCAGGCGAAGTGAAATACAACTCCACTGACATCACGCACAGCTGTTTTCCAAGGCCAGTGCATCAATTTATTCCGTAATTTCTCTCCCATACACATGTTTCCTGGTGCAGGAAACTCAGCCTTGCAGCTATAGCGAGAGACAGGAGCGTTCATAAGCTAAGCAACAACTCTGCAGAGCAGGCTTCTTTCTGGTGACATTGCCACAGGTAAGGACGTTGGACAAATATTTGAAGAGCTAACAAATAACGAAATGGAACTGCAACAGGATTCAGAAACTGAAAGACCCAAAGTCATCCAGAGATGGGTAACGAGACCGACTGCTGCAATCTTTTCCAGGTCTTTCACTTTGACAACTGTACTTCTGAGTTACCTTAAGTGTGCTTTGGTGCAAGGGGAAGCACGCTACTTCATTAATATTAATAATCAGTAAAGTTACTCATGCTTACATTGAAGCTGGGCTTGATTTAGTGCCCTAAAATTTACATACTCTGACTTTCAAAACCTGAGAGATGTGCAAGCAATGCAATTATCAAATCCTGTCCTGGATGTGACTTCTACCTGCCAAGTGTCCTCCACTCACTAAGTGCTATTTTTTATAGTGCCTTTTCCCCCTTCTGCAGAGCAATGCAAGATTAACCTAACCCTTCCCACTACTCATCCAGCCAGAAAGTGGATTTGAACGATGTTTACTGCAAAGACTCATTTCCCTCATTTGTGAGACCCAAAGACATGCTTACATTGTGTCAGAAACCTGCGCTGCATCAACATTCACCAGTACATCTGTCAGGTGCCACGGGTGACCATTCTTAGAACACAGTTTTGCAAAATGTCTGGGAGTTTATACAGATAAATGGTTTTTTTGCCAGATTCCTCCACTTGTTTTTTCTTTAGGGAGAAAGTGGGAAAGAGGATAGGGATTAGGAACAGGACAGGGAAGCACACTCCTTTTCTATATATATATGTGTAGCTGAATTTGCAGGGGCTAAGTTACCACTTCCACAGAGATGAGCATTTGTCAAGAACAAAAAGCAAGCAGAACAGTAGTTTGCAAAGGATGACTTGTACATGCAGGGCACTTAAAAGACTCTTCCCTCCAACATCAGACATTGAGTCTTTCTGATACACTTAGGGTGAGAAACTACCCTGGAAAAAGACCCAATACAAAGACCAGCAAGGCTTTCTCAAGCTTACCTGTCACATACGAGAGCAAGCGAGGAAAAACATCCGGGACCATCAACACAGAAGCAGCTGACTGGGACATACAGAAGAGCACCTGTCACAGCAACATGGATAGAACTGAGCGGAGAGAACAAGCCCCTGGGTTGCAAGAGTCTTGGCTGCCTCAGGGACCAAAGGATACTTCCCAGGAGGAGCAGAGAGGGACCCAGCTCCTTTGGGGACCAAGGGACACTACCAGGAGGGGCTGAAGGGAAGCTGGCTCCCTTTGGGATCAAGTAACACTGCCAGGAGGGGCCGGGGGACAGTGTACCCCAAGGTCTGGGCTTCCCTCCACAGGCAAACAGGCACGGCTGCTCTCAGAGAAAAGGCAGTGCCCCAAAACTCCCTCCCACCGCCTTTCTGTCACCCTTTTCCCTGTCACAGCAGAGGAAAGGCTTTTACCTGCACCCTGCCATGCTGCCCGGCCCAAGGGTCTCCCTCACAGGACCTCCCGGAACCTTCCGGAACCCTCCGGAACCTTCCGGGCCAGCTGCTCCCTGTGCAGCACTTCCCCTCAGGAGCAGGGCCGTCCCCGCCCCCCCCCCCCCTCGCCTCAGCTCCACACAGCCACAGGCACAGACCGTCCCCCGCTGCCTCTCCTTACCTCTGCCTACAAAAAAGCGGCTTTAAGATCGTCAGGGACCAAACCCAGCACACAGGAGCTTCTAGGAAGAACGGGAGTTTCACAACAAGCAATGTTAAGCGCTACCTTTTGTCATGTTCAAGGAACGGAAGATCAAGTTCCTGAACAAAACACACCTGGCTTCACCTTTTCTGCTTCTCCCTAAATGAATGTGAGTTGTAAAAAGCTAGCCACGGCCTGGGAAGGATTGAAACCCTACTGCCTGTGTCACGTTTTACAGCTGACGTGACATTAGAATGAAACCCGGTGATGTGCATATAACACCACCATGCGATAGATGGCTTCCCAGCCCTTCCCCTTGCAATGACAAGGCATCGTTAACACAAGACCACTACTGCAGCAGGAACTGCATTGTTCAATTTATGGAGTAATAAAAATCCTCTTCAGCCTTGTCCCCACAGGATTCATCATTTTAAGTCTGGAAACTTAGAACCTGTAGCAAGAAAGAGAGGGCAGCCTAAACCCACTCCAGTTCTACGTTAAGTACAAGGAATTACAAAGCCGAAAGAAATATCAAAATAAATACCATAGCACGTGTTCAAGCCAGCCTCAGAAAAAGCACTTTCAGAAGCTATTTCCAGTAGACAAGAACTGACCTTCCCCTTACAAAAGGCCACGGGGTATAAATAGAGCAGCCTCTCCAAATATGCAGCTCCAAACTCCCATGTAATTTGTCATGAATACTTCTCCGACTGCTTCAAGCACACTCAAACAACAGGGCACTCTTTTCTCGCTATACTCGGAGCACTAATTAGCTTGAACTGGAGTCAAAATACCTCACTATTTCTGAAAAATCACAGATCAAAACCAAAGCAGAACTAGACCAAGAACGCAGCCTTCCAGTCTCCCTTTTGACCAAACATTTATTCTGTAAAGATACTCACCACCTCTCTCTGTGGCACTGCAATATTTCCCTAAGTTTTCCAGATGCCGATTATCACGAACTGCAGATATGGAACACTCAAATAGCCAGCTCACACCAATACATTATAATCCGTCATAGATGGAAGACAGGGAGCCACTACAAATGTACACAAACATGTAACCTGATGCAATTTGAAAGCAAATTTTAGCTTTTCAGCAGGCAATGAATAAACAGTGAGTTATTGTGCATCTTCCTCTCTGCAATTATCATCCCTTTGGAATACATCTCTTGCCAGCTCTGTATCAGTTGTGTGCAAAGATGACTCTGCTGGCACAAAGTAACATCTCTTAGAAAATAAGATGCATGAAAAACTCGGTTACTGGGGCATATATAGTGTACTACATCTAATTTCAAGCTTACAGTTCATCAGTCATTAGGCCTCATTCTCCTCTGCATGTCTTCTGAACAACTTTGGTTCACAGGCAAATTTAAAAGAAGACAACAGCATGCAGTCTTTCCTACTCTGTTGAAACTGGGGGAATTATCCTCTCCAGCTTAGAAGTTCTCATCTTTCTACTCTTCTTTGGCTGACACAATGAGAACTTACGCACACACTTCATTTTAACCACTTGTTTGGGCTCAGGCAGATCAGTGGCTGCAATACACTACCACTGTATACAGAAAGCCCCTGAAGTCACGACAGCCAAAACATCCTTACACATTCACTCTTATCACTCTTATCACTCTTATTGACTGCTTAACTTACAGAAAAATATGCCAAAGTTACGCAGTATGGCCCTTGAGCATACATGTGCCTCAGGGAGGCAGAATATACTCTGGAACTGGACATGACGTTGGTGTTTTGTGTACTGTATATTAAAAATAAAATTACCTCAAAGAAGGAAAAAAAATAAAGCCAAGAAAGACAAGACAGCTTTGAAGCAGACAAGATGGCCATGCCGGCACCCCGTATTATCCCAGATGAAAATAATTCTTTTCCCACTAACAACAATCAACAGACACATTTCGCTTGCAGGCAACACCTGGCTGCTGTAGTGTAGCTTGGTTTTATTTATGTCCACAAATATTTCAAAAAAATTACAAAATACTCAAATGGAGAGAACACAGAAGTCACGATTTCTGGGTTTCTACTCTGTTTACACTGTGTTATCCCATGGCAAACTACTCATATATACATTAAGCTTCAAGATATATATAAATGTAGCAGTCAGAATGTACACTCTGCTTTAACGGTGCAGTGAAACAAGCTCAACCATGACGACATAGAACAAGAGAGACGTTTCAAAAACACTAAAGCAAAATTAAAAAATAAACTTTCAAAACAGAGGAAAAATAAGAGAGATTTCTTAAAGGAAATCAAAAGGTCTGGGTTGTTTTAACAGGGCATCGAACACCAAGATGGCTTCAAAAACCACTGCATGTAAAGTTGTAGTTAATCATTGGTCAAAAATGGAAGAATTTCAGTGCTTATTTGCTGAATGATGGGAACAAAAAAAACTCCCCACAAATTATCAGAATGCTTTTAGGGGGGCGTGGGGGTGGGGAGAAAAGGGAAAAAAAAAGAGATCGATGAAAAGCTTTTGAACAGACTGCAAACTTCAGCTGAAAAAAAAAATACAGAGAGAGGACCATGGGAGGCAATTAGCTTTTTTTTTTTTTTTTTTTTTTTAAAACACGAACTATAGCTGAAAATAACAGCAAAAGAGAAGGATCAGAAGAAATGGCTGAAGTGGCTGAACTCCCCCAGACCCCGCATGGTAAAAACAAGGAGGGGAGGTTTAACTGAAATGTGCCTAATTAGACTTTTAAAGTAAACTGAGGCACTCTCTCTGCTGCGCAGACCGATCTCACTAGCTACTCCACTGTTAGCAAAAGTAAAAAATGTTACTCAGAAGAAAGCCATTTCACCTGATCACTGCAGACAGCGACTGAAGGCATTGACTGAAGAAGACTTTATCATCCTTGATTCTAGATTGACCTCATGGTTTCCAAATCTCAGAAACACTAGCTGTTCCTCCTAATACCTTCACAGAGAGTTCAAATATAGCAGATGGAACTGATTAAACGCTATTGCAGTTCTTTAGCACTGAGAAATCTGGAATGGAGGACAGAAAAAAAGGAAGATCAACATCAGCTGAAATAGTCCTCCTCTTCCTCCTTTACACTCTTGCCTTAAGTGAAGCTAGAATACCCCGATGCATATTTTTAATTGGTAAATTGATGTTACTAACTGTCCAACAGTAATCTTTGGGCACTAACGCTGACACTGGTTTGAGATTCGTGAGGTGGATAAAGCACTGTGCATGCCATGCCTTCCATCAGAATGTATGATTAACTACAAGTTTATCAAACATGGCTCAGTACAGTCCTATGACACAACCATCACACTGAACAGTCTACAACAGCAGAGAGAGAGCACTCGTGAATTAAGAGAGAGAATGGGGGAAGTTATGCACCAGCAGAAAAAATGGCCAGCAGATTCAGATGTCCATTGGTTGCATCACCCTCTGCTCTGGCAAAGAAAACCCATGACAAAATAGTGGGGGAAAAAAAAAATTCTGCCTAGAGGGTAAGCAGAGCTGTCTCCAAAAGAATGCTCTCTGGCCTTCTGTGTATACCTCTCCTTTGACCATCCACATGGGAACTAGCCAACAGGAGTTATTCTGCACGGACCTGTTGTGTTGGGAGTCAGTAAATGTTACTGTCCGTATATACGGTTAATCCCAAAGTAGTAAGTTCCTGAGATACAGAACACTGGTGGCAGTTAAAAAGTTTTTGCTTACAAAAACAAAACTAAAACAGTCAAAGAGAAATAGACTGGTCTTTGCAAAACAACTTTAAGAACACTGAGTTGCCTAGTTCACTCTTAAGAACATATCAAACTGCAGAGGCCAGAAAGAGCACATCCTCCAAAAATATGCACATGCATACAAAATTCTGGCTGTACTAGTTTGAGCCATGGAACATTTTTAAAAAGATATTTTAGAACAGATTATTTCTTTGAACTTTTGCCTAAAGTCTAAAACCAATGTAGTTAAGACTATGTTTCAAAAGGTAGTAGGAAAGAAGTGTATTATGGCCACACTGAAAATTAACCCTTGAAGTAGGCATCAAAAGGGTAAGCTAGTTCCAAGGGACATCTGTACTGCTGAGAAACCCAACTCAACAGAAATCATCTGCAGAACAGAGAGATGTAACACGAACAAAAAACCCCCAAACAACCAAACCAACCAAAAAACCAAGAACAGAAACAGTCATTTGCAACATTATCCCTGCAACTCCCTTTAATGCTTATTGTTGATATCAAACCAAATTTCAAGCTTTTACCCATTTGAAATTATTGATACCCATCATTCCCTTTAATTAAAGGGATAATTATATATATATATTTTATTAAAAAATCAACTCTGTATTCTGTCAATACCAGGTAGGAATTCACAATTTGTGATGTTACTGAAAATCAAGATAAACGTTTCTGGAGTTTTGTTTTGTTTTGTTTCTCCCCTCTACCCAAAAAAAGTTATTTACAGACTTAAAAAGCCATGCTGCAGAACTGAGCTCTCTTTAAAATTATGAAGATTTCCTACAATGTATTAAAATAAAAGTAGATTTTTATTATTATAGCACTTGGATTCAGAGCTTGTTATGTCACCTACTTGCAATCCTTGTTTTTTTTTTTTAAAATAGCTATAGATGCATTGAGTGTCTCTTCACGCACAGTGACTTGTGTTGTGAACCTGATTCTAGCACCTACTCGAAACAAACTAGTAAGAAAAAAAAAAACCCAAGATTGCAGGAAGTTCTCTGAATATTCCACACAGTCCTGTATTTTCAATAGGCTTCTGAATACGTTGTCATGCAGGGAGACCCACACCAGTCTTGAGAAATCTTCTCTACAAATGAACACTATGCTGATAAGTCTCTACTTGTTGGGTGGTTGCTTCTGTTTTAAATATATAAAGAAATCTTTATAAGATATTCTTTTCCTTTTGTAGCTCTTATTGTACGTAAAAATGTTCCACTCCTTCCCAAGGACTGGGGTTTCCATAGCCAGCATTACAAATAAATAATTTATTACAACTGTTTGTCGCCTTCTTTCTTCAGTCGACTGAAAGAGAAAGAAAACTCATTTTAACAAAACGAAGGAGGTGTCACGACACTTCAGAGAGAGCCTGCCTTCCTGCTAACCTCACCCGGGTGCCCTGAAGGGAACAGAGGTTGCAAGAGGACTTGCGAGCTTTCAGCACAAAAATGAGAGCCATTGTAACAGCAGTGATAACACTGTCTGTTGTGGGGGGAAGCGATGACCTTCTGCTACTGAACTCCTTACATGTGAGCAAGATCACTAGTGCCAGCTCATCAAGCTTTAGCTTTATCTGCAGTTGCAGATATGACAGTCAGCTTCAGGCAGCCTGGCTGCTCCCATGGCACAAGGCCAGCAGGCAATTTTGGATAGCTGAAGCAAGGACTGAAACATCAGAGTAAGGCAGTGCAAGGCAGGTGTTTAATATGCTGCTTCCTATGGATCCTTGCTACTCATGCAGAATGACCCTTGCTAGGTGCTGGTGCCTTTTTCTTCTTCGCTGACATATTGTCAGTGGTCATTGCCAAACAGGAACTAAGGTGGTGTCATATCAGGTAGGCCAAGAAGAGAACCACTCCACTATCAACACCATATAGCATTCCGGGGAGAAAATGCACACAATTCGTCTAGGCATTCTCAGCTGGTACTGCAGGATCCGTATTATTCACACATTTCAACTTCTTATTGCCGTTAATAATTTCTTAAGATCTATTGAATCCCTCCCCTCTTCTCATTCATAAAGCTTTACCCACCCTCTTCCGCTGTTCTCAAGGAAGAGAGAGTGATGTGGAAGCAGCAATCGTAGTAAGTATGACACTAGAAACCCCAATCAGAAGCAATTCTGCAATGGAAGACTCAACTAGTCTGCATCCTGTGCCAGTAATTTGGACCTAGCTTCCAATCCACCCTTATCACCTCTGCCCCAATTAAATCTTAGTACAGCTTCACCATCTTCCATCACTGCATTAGGACAGTAACTCAGGACACAGTAAGAAAGGCAGTAATTCAGAAGAAAAAAAGATGGAATGTGGAGGAAGATGGAGGAAACTGTAGCACCCCCGCCATCTCCAAAAGCCTTCATTGCACCTCTCACCTGTAATAATCTTCCTGACTTGGTAGATGACCACCATGCATGTGAGGATGCCCATGCAACCACTGCTGCTCCATTGCCAGTCTTTGCAGCTCTGCTGACTGGGCATGCATGGCCTGCAGCTGGTGGGCTGCTGACATAGGAGGTGGAATGGCACCAGGCAGATCTCGTGGATAAGGAGTACCTAAGAGAGAGTTGCCCATTTTTAGACACTTGTTTGCTATAAGGTCTGCAGAGAGCTGTCCCATGAAGTTTTTTGGGTTTTGTTTTTTAGTTTTTGTTTTTTTTTTTTTTTTTTTTAAACAAACCACCCACCCACCTTTGGCTGTAACCTAAGTTACAGCTCAACTGCACCAGCTCCCCGCCCAAGAAATGCTAAGACCCAGAAGAAAAGACGACAGTTCAGATAAAGAGCCAACCTTCGTAAAGGACCATAAAATGCTCTCACCAAAGACTGGATGTCGGAGCATTTCATGCTCGTGAGGTGGCTGCCCTAGCAAAGGGTTGGGGATGGTCCCAGGTGGATAGGGAAAACGTGCCAAATGGGGTCCAGCTGCTAAAGGATCCACCAGCGGGTGAACAGGTCCTGCTGAACCTTTAAAAGGAGGAAAGAAAGAAAGCAATCAACTGCTTTGGGAAGCATCGCTCACCGTTGGGAAATCAAAAGCCCTGATAGACTTGAGCTGGACCAGCATTGGGCCTAACCGGCATGTAATTACCAGGAGCTTAGCTCCATCCAATTTGAAACCCACTTTTCTACCTTCAAGTGACATCAGCTTACCAAACAGTCTTAATTGTTAAAGCAACAACCCAGGACTTTTATTTTCTACAAGAAAACAAAATCCACGAAGCAACAGGGAAAAACAATGATGGTCAACATTTAGAAAAATTTTCCCCCAAACTCACTCCTAGTTCCCCTTTACACACATAAAATTGACGCACTAAAGCATCCTTCTGACTTTACCAATACTACTTGATAGGCCAAAAGCTGGCAAACACCTTTGTTCGCAAAACATACATTTTCACCATCCTTGTGTGGAGAGGGACGCCTGTAGACAACCTCTCTGGTATCACTTTACGAACATAATGAATTCTCTTACGAGAATCGTGACAGAGACTTTCAGCTCAACTAAAGCCAGATGGCTGCCATGTAAAATGGCTAAAGAGAGGAAGTCTTTCTCTCCTAATTTTTTTTTTCCCAGCTCCCATAAGGTAACACCAGTTTCAGCTCCTTTCTGGCTGTAACTTGTAACATAACAGCCTTTAGCATTAGCAGCGTTACCGGTTCCATGACACCTCTCCTAGTGAATTCCCTTCACCCAACGGAATCTCCACCTGTACACCAGACACCACTGTAAGGTGGTACTCTAGAACTCCAGTACTTTTAAAAACAAAACAGCAAACCTTTTACAGTGACAGTGTGCAGTCTCAGTGAAGATCGCTGTACTGTTACCATCCTTTACTGTATCACTGTTAATGGTCCACCCTCCTCCCAAAAATAACTGTTTGCATTTCAGTTATCACAACCTTACACAGTACAGAAGTCACATCACATACAGGAAAGCAGGGATTTTGCTACTTGAATTCCAGAGTCACAGTCTGCCTGTTTTGAGTAGACTTCTGCTAACAGCCCAGGAGAGAGGTTCCCTAGGAAACTGCCTAGCCCATTTCCCTAGGCTCACCTTGATGTAAGGGATCCTGCTGATGTAGGTGTAAATGCGAGTGTATGTGTGAATGTTGGTGATGGTGAGGCGTAACATTGAACATCTGGAGCCGTGCCAATGGGTCATTTGTCAGTGATGCCATCCGCTCAGCGTGTATTCTCTCTGCTGCCAGTCTGTCAGGGTAGCTCATTTCAGGCCGTAACTGTGGGCCTGCCAGTGCAAGTCTCTCTCTTTCAAGGGGGTTCAAACCCGGATGGAAGGAAGCAAATGGGTGAGGTCCTGCTGTTGGGGGAATAGTCAGTGCACCATGCCTGGCAAAATGCTCCATGGGGTTAGTAGCTGGGTGCAGTGCATCTAGCTCTGGGGGCTTCACCTCAAAGCCAGGTTTCATCCTCTCTCTCAACTCCCTTTCCCGGATTTCTCGCTCTCGGATTTCCCGCTCTCGCAGCTCTCGTTCCCGAATGGTGGGATCCACATTGTAGAGGCCAGGCATATGGTAGGCCAGAAGTGGATCGGTGGGGTTCAGGGGGACAAAGAAGGGATGATTACGGTTTGTTGGTGACATGACATGAGGACGGGCATATTCACTCAGTGTTCGTAAAGCAGGTGTATCTGGACCAATGTAAGGTGGTACAGCAGCAATGGTCGTTGGCGGAGGTTCAAACGAAGGTCTCATGTGTGCTGGCCCGCTGAGCTGAGACTCTCCAAGACGGCCTTCATGGGAGGAGCTGGATACTTTCTGCTGCACAGAATGGGGGAAGAGAATTTTCATTCAAGACATTTGGCTTAAAAACACAGCAGGTACACACCTCCTTTCCTGTGCTTCAAGCTCTAAGAGGAGATAAGTTCAGCCTGCTGAGCCTCACGACTCCCGCAGTTGTGTGCTCCAGCGCGGTTTGTGCAAGAACTGGATTCTGCCTACCCCGTACGCCAGAAATTAGCTACTTAGTGTAGCTCTGAGGCTGCCACTACAAACTGCTTTACAGCTACTGGAGCAGCAACTAGTTGGTACATGTCACAGCTATGGGCAACAGCTGGCTGGTACATGTCACTACAGACTACCAGTCTTGTTTGCAGTGTGTTCTTCCTCTCTTCTCCACACTCACTTGTATCCCAAAACTTACTAAACTCAAGGAAACTCATCTCCACAACGTGCAACACAACAAATTCCACTCCTTTCGTGTCAGGACTTTGCATCTGGCTCTCCCCTCCCATACAAGAGCAGCATAGCACTTCTGGGGAGGGCAATAAGCACGGTTTACCGGCACAACTGCCCAAGGATCCCTGTCCCCAGAATAACGCAAAGTCCCCATACACAGCGCATCCCTTGAAGGACAGATGCTATATCCTGACTTTTATAAACCTACAGAAACACACAGCTCTGATACGCACCAAGGAACGGGAAGATTTTAGCACCTTCTTTTTCAGCATCAATAATTTATTACCAACCTACCAATTCTGTGGGCCCAGAAGTAATCATTCCTTTCTGACAGGCCACAGAAAAACGGATTATTTGTACTGGCTCTTTATACCAAGACCGTAGTTTGGGTCTCCCCATTAAAAAAAAAAAAAAAGTTATGTGCCTTTAATTAAGTTTACTTCAAATTTAAAAAGTCTTCAGATCCCCTTTTTCTAGCAGACAGCACTCTTATGCCTGCACAGTAGTACAAGGTACACAAAGGCATTCACTGTATCTGCACATTGTGCTTTTCTACTGCAAGTGACCATAAATACTTGGCCTAGTTATCCCCAGCTGCATTGGCTTCCCGCACATCAGAAACAGACCAGGAGCAGAAAACTCTCCATTTCCTTTAAAGAGAAGAAAGTCACAGGCAGGCCAGGAGGTGCTCATAGCTGGTTGGCTTTCACTTAATACACAAGGCTCCCATATTCACAAATACCTGATTGCACATGCATTAAAGCGCTTCTGGGGATTTGCATTCTGTAGTCACCATCCAGGTCAGATCCTACCATGCCAACTCCCTTAAACAGCTTTTAGCTACAAATAAACCTACCGCAGCTCTTTCTGCTTCTCTTTCACGCTCCCGCTCCCTCTCTCTCTCCTTCTCTTTTTCTTTTTCTCTTTCCCTCTCTTCTCTGGCTTTCTGCTCTGCTTCCCTTTTGGCCTTTTCAATGGCCTCTTCTCTCTTCTTGGCCAGTTTCGATCCTGCCAGAGGCATAAAGTACAAGTCTGCTCTCGAGCATGAATTGTAGCCACGGTCCAGGTGCTTATAGAACCTGAAAGAAACAAAACAGAAAGAGCTTAGCCCTGGGAAAGATGCAGAAGTCTGGGATTTAAGAGCTGCATATCAAAAAAAAACCCCACCCCATAAAGTCCCTACGCTTATACAATAGCACCACCAGCTTCCCTGAAAGCTGTGAGAAAATTGATTGTACTGTATTACTCCCCAGACAAGCGGAGTATAAAACCCCTCTCACAATTACAAACTGTAACGCCCTCTCTGAATATGCTGGCTGAAACAGCACCCTTCAGAAAAACAGAGCAAAATCATGGTAGAAAGAGAGGCTGACAAGACGCACACGTAAAATGCACTCAGCTCCCGCAGCAGCTCATTTCTCAGCTTTTGGGAGTGCCTCGCTGCGCAGAAAAACAGAGCGCACTGAGAAAGCCCTGCCGACAACCTCCGTACCTGGCTGACTGACTAGCATGACTTGGTGTATCCACCACAGTAGGTTCTGGTGATGGACTTCTGGGTGGAGGGGGAGGGCTTTCTGGTTCCTCAGCTTCATCTGGGACTTCTTCTTTGATCTGAATAGGTGGTAGCGTGCAGGCTGTCACCACTGGCACGTTTCCACTAGAAGCTGCTGATGTGGAGATGGAAGTCTGAAGTGGGATGCCAGGCACAGTGGGCGGCGTGGAAGTGGAGGGGCAAGAAGGAGGCATGATGGAAGGTGGGCCTCCGGGGACAAAGGGATGCTGAGAAAAGGGGGGCTGCGAGGATACCTGATGGAGTCCAGACGGGGGGTGATTAGCAGGCGGGGGAAGGCTCTGACTCTGTGTCAGTACGGGAGGTTGGGCTTGCGAAGACTGCAGGGGTTGGCTTTGAGGCATCAGCTGCAAAGGAGGAGGGTGTGCGGATGGAGGATGATGAGTCGAGAGGGAGCTCAGAGGCTTTAAAGCAGGTGGTGGAGGCAAGTTGGAGTTCATTGAGAACGGAGAAGGGCCAGAGAGATGAGGAGGGTGCTTATGGGATGGAGCAGTGGGGAGCTGAGGGATTGGGGTAGTAGGGGGAGGTTTGATATGAGGCATGGCCATGGGTGCAGGAGGCAAGGGCTGCTCCCGCGGAGGCTGAGCCTGCTGCAGTGAGGTTGCGGTCGGCAGGACAGGCTGCGTCACCTGAACCTGGAGAGCGGAGTGAGAATGAGACGGTGCTTGCGTCTGAAGGGGAACCTGAGACTGAGATGACTGAGTGGGGAGGGAAAACGGCTGGGAAGGTACAGGATGAGGCAGGAGGGGCTGAGCCTGCAGGCTGTGAGGGGCAGGCTGGGCCTGGCTGTGGAGCGGAGGCTGCGAGTGAGGCTGAGAAGAGGCAGGGGTCGGCTGGCTCTGCGACACGCTCAGAGGCTGCAGAGGCGGGTGGGGTGATGGGAGCCTCTGCGGGTGCAAAGCGGGGGCCTGCTGTATGTGAGAATGAGGAGGGGGTGGCGGTGCGGGGGCCTGGGGCTGGCTGGGGGGCTGGGATGCTGACGGCGAGACCTGCGGTGGAGCCGAAGCAGCGCTCGACACCGCCGGCAGCGATGCCGGTAACTGGGCTGATATAGGCGGCGTAGGTGGAGGAGCCTGGCCAGAACCGCTCTGTGCCTGAAGCACTTGGGGCTGTGCCTGCAGCACTTGCTGTTGAGCAGATGAATCCGAGTCACTCTCATTGTCTTGAGGGCTAGGGATGCTGGGTGACGTGCTCCGGTTATCCTGGTCAATGTCCTTGGGATCACTGCTCCCTTCGTCATTGACACTGCGGCTGTCCGAGCTCTCACCTTCGCCCTCGCCCTCTGAGGGAGAGTTTGGCCTGCTGATCTCCTGCGGGGAGAGGGGAAAGAATAACCACCGTGCGTGAGGAAACTGCACAAAGAACATTACCAGCATGCCACAGGACGCAACTTGTTACACGTGCTGCGCAAACACAAGTGCAGGTACCACCCTTTGAACCTCGCGGGGCTTAAAACAGCACAGGCAACGTAAATATCCAAAGGGAAGGTGCACAAGACAACGGAGCTAGGCGCTTTTTAGTAGAGTCCAGTGACAATGAGCACAAACTGAAATGCAGGAGGTTCTGCCTGAATGTAACAAAACACTTTTTCACTATGAGGGTGACCAAGCAATGGAACAGGTTGCCCAGAGCAGCTGTAGACTCTCCGTCTTTGGAGACACTCAAAAGCTATCTCGATGTGGTGCCGGGCAGTTGGCTCTAGGTGGCCCTAATTGAGCAGAGGGGATGGACTAGATGACCCCTAGGTCCCTTCCAACCTCAACCATTCTGTGATTCTGTAATACGGAAAGCTCAGTGCCAAAATTCCCAAATCCTGCGCACAGAGTGAACCTGGTCAGGTACACGGAGACGAAATGACATCTGGAAAGTATTTCAACTGAGCTTTGATACCATTAAGTTAAGAGAACTCCAGTGGTGGTTTTCTAACTTGCCACAGAAGAGGAAAAAACAAATTTCAATTAAGAGAAAAAAAGGGGTGGGGGTGGAAAATAATCCAAGTATACTCCTATATGGTTGATATTGATATTAAAACAACCACAACAAAAAGACTTCTGGACTTAGCCCATATCATTCCACTGTTTTTCAACAGAAGGAACACATTATAATACTGGTTGCTTTCCAGCCACAGATTAAGTTACAATTTGCTGTGGCTTAAATTGATTTCATGTTTTTGGTTTGTTACTGGGTTTGCACCCCCTCCCACTCTCAAACCATTCTCCTAAGAGAAATATTCTTCTGTGGGACTCACTTGAGTTTTGGATTTTTTGGCATTGGACCTGTCAGGTTCTTCTGTGTCAGAAGCTGCCTTTTCCCGCTGCCTCTTGGAGTTCTTGAGAGGAGAAGACACCTCTTCTTTTATCTTCTGCCACAAATGAAGCAGAACACAACAGTTACCAGTGATGTAAATGCAAAAGTGAATTGACCGTATGCCAGTGCTACCATATTTAACACAAATAAGCGAGAAGGGTTCCTATGGAGCAGGAGAACTGATCAGAAGTTGAGAAAGTCAGTATTTAACAACAACCCAATACACATCTGTCCCTCTGTCCAATTACATGTTGCAGGGGAATCTGTTCAGAAGCTGCTGCTCTATTCTGCCATCTGCCACGAGCAACTTCCAGAAGCCTTGCATCTACATAATGCACTAGCCACTCCCTCTGGAGGTCAAATTTAAGATAGAACCCAAAACAGACTGCAATTTTACTTCTGCAGACAGAAACCCAAGGGGCAGTTTGCACACAAACCCTGCACACATTTCTGACACAAGCTAGTAGGAAAAAGGAACATCAAGTAAAGCATTCCTCATCATGCAGATGCGGTCTCGAGCTTTGGAAGCGAAGGAATATTTTAAACAAAGCAGTTGTCTTCAGCCGTGCAGAATGAGGTCTATCAGGAACTCATACCAGATCAACTGGCCCAGTATACTCTTCTAAGAGACCAACACCAGTTGTTAACAGAAGATGGAGCAAGAATTTCTGCAGTAGACAGGCACAGGATAAGCCTCCTTCTACAACGTGAAAGTCTTGCTTTACTCCTGATATTTTGAGGGCTATTTTTATATCCCCTCAAATATAGGGCTAACAGTGAGTAGCTATTACAAGATTACTACCTTCTTTCATGGCCTGGGACAGCATTATACATCACATAATTACCTAACCTAGCTTCAAATTTTGCTAAGTTCTCAGTTTTATCATGTGAAAACTTGCTCCATACTCCAGTTTTGACTTGTGGGTTGTTTTGTTTTTTTAAATACTTATTTTTAACTTGCTACTTTTCAATTTACACTGCTTAATGGCAAGCCTTCCCATTTCATCTGGCTTTGTTTCTTCAGTACTCTCTTGGAAAGGCACTTATTCATTTAAAGAGACTAAACTGTCAGCTCGCTCTGAAAAATCAAGCAAATATACATACAGAAAAACAGTAACAGAAGTAGTCTCAATTACTACATATTCTTATTCCTTTGTAAGCAAAGATTAAGTACCGCTTAAAAAACAAAAAAAGAAAATCCCCAAAACTGTCTACTTGCCTCAAATATAGCATTTCTGATCTGTATTACTTCCATGAGCCTAACGCTTGTATTTGCATCCGAAATTGAAGGATTAATTTATCATGAGAGCAGTAAGGTTATGTGGGGATACTTCAATGGTTTTTATCACTACACGTCCTTATGTACAGGAACAAAGCATCAGTCAGATGCACCATTAAATTTTTGCTTATCCACACAAGTAGGAATTTCTAGGTCACTGAGAGATTCCCTGGCCTCCTAGAATCTGCATCTCATTGAGCTGACTGAAGAGGCCTCAGGTGTCCAGTCCTAACAAAAAAGGAGAATGGGAAAATTTTACCTTGGTAGACTTCTTCACTGAATCTGCTTTGCTGTCATTACTGGAGGTGCTGGCAGCGCTAGGAGAGTTGCGGCCACTGGAACGGATGTCTTCATTAATAGGTGAGGCTCTACCATCAGGGCTGGCTGGCTGCTTTTTACGACCACTACGTAGTGTAGACATCTATTTGTTTGACAGAAATAAAAGTGTATCAAAGTCAGCATTTGTCCAGCCTCTTCACCTTTTTCTGCCTTACATCAGGGGCGTGGATGGACCACTCCTGCTAAGAGCTTGAAAAATGAAAAACCAAGAGCATTTAACATTGTTACAGTTTTTCTTGAAAGCTCATCTGGACTTCAACGTAAAAGGAGGCAAATCCTTTATTTGTCTACTCAAAAACATTATGTGCTGATTGTTTTATTCAGTAGTGTCTGCTAGAAATGACAACATTAGAAAGATGTTCCAAAGCTGCCGCTGTTTGCATGCTAAATTTTCTTCATAAAATGCATGCAGGCACATTTGTAAGTGTGCATACACACACAGCAAATGAGGTAGGAGGGGACCCTCGTGTTCCATTAAAAAAGAAAGTCTATCAGTTGGCATTCAAGCAGTCAAGACCCGTTTCTAAAATCACAGATTCAGAGTGCTCCTGCTATGCCATAAGGAATCACAGTAGAGTATATTTCAATAATTAATGCTGTTTCCCTCCCAGTTTGGCATTTTTTTGGATGACTGGCTACCATAAAAACAATGAAGCCAACCTTACCTGACAGTGTAGCCTCACAAGATATTTACAAGCAATGGTCATACCATCATGATCAGAAAGATGGAGGGGGGAGGGCAAGGAAAAGAAATATATCTGCTGCTTTCCATCAGCCAAAACCAAAGCAAACATCAAATTAACTCGAGCTGCTGTCAGAGTTCTCACAAGTGACTTGCGCACAGTAAGGCTCCTGGCATTTCACCCCGAGTAAAAACTCTGCGACAGAGCACACTAACCATAGGAGCAAACTACAGTTTTCTGTAGGGAAGAGATTTTAACTCCAGTAATACGAGGACACCACATGAATGGGGTTTAATTTTTTAAAACTCTTCCTTTAAAATAAGCCCAAAGGCTTCCCTCTGACAGGATCCAGCTGGAAGAAGGATACATACTAGTACAAAATCTGTAACAATATGCTGATCAAATGCCCCCTTATGACGACAGTCCACTGCCAGTCATTAAAAACACGGAAATAACAAGTTTGACTAGAACTCGCAGAAGAGACATTTAAGCTCATTCTTCCAAAGTAAGCCTCAACCCCAGCAAATCTCTCACTTGCATACACGAATGCAGCAGCAGGCACGTACCATGGCAAACAAGCAAGATGGAGAAAGCGTCATTTTAGAAGTTTGACTACCTTTTTCCAGACAACGCCTCCTCTTTACAGAAGAAGCTGCAATGCAAGAGCGTTAAGCCTACCGAGCCTCGACTCCGCCTTGTCCTCATGCTATGCTTTCCACTAAGTCCATCATCTTCCTCTTTGACAGGCTTAAACATAAAGGGTGGAGGGTCTACAGGCTTCTCAATGGGTGGCAGCTCTCCGTATTTTTTGAAGTGAATGCGACAATCAGTGCACAATAAAATGTTTTCTCGACCACCGTGGTGCCAGTCCTTGGAGGCTTGGGGCAGGAAAAGCAACAGCTTAGAAATACGCAACATACCAGATAACTCAGCACAAACAGACTGCATTATTAAAAAGCACACAACTAGAAAAGTAGCTGCTTTTCTATGGGCAACAGTATCAGAGAAATTTCTGGAAAACTTTGTCCTGTTTCAGGCTTAGTCTGTGTTCCCGTGCACATCTTCAATATTCAATTTACAAACTATTTGTTTACTTAAGCAACCGCAGCTTTGAAAACAAAGAAAGAAGCATTATCTGCTCTACTTGGGAGCTAACAGGCAGCTATTATTCTCCAAAGCTGTGGTTTCTTCAAGTGAAGTGAACTATTAACTTCTCATTTCCTTTTCTTCCCTTCCCTACTTTGGGGCTCACACTTCCATGCCATGCGTATGCCCAAATATCAGACAACCTTCAGGAATACCTACAGGAATGGGGCTGCTGCAGAAGAGATTTAGTGCAGCATAAACAAGTTTTGTGTGTGACAGTCACAGTCCAGTATTGATTTGCTGTATCACAAATTGATTATATAGATTACGGACTATGTAGATCTTTTCCCTGTATAAACATCTACCTCTCAGGATTCTCCTTTGTCACGGCAATATTAATTTGCAGTGGCAAAGCATGATTAACTCTGCTAGGAATGCTGCATATTTTAGCTGATTCAACCCCACATTTTTTTGAACAGCTGTACGTGCACATGAACCGCTCTTCCTTGAATGAATCTGCATTAAGTAGGCAGTAGCAGAATGGAGAGAAATACAGCAATGAATTGGGCGCATACTGGTTGTGAAGCAGTGACGACAGGCGTAGCCCTTCAGTTCCTGTTCACTGTCCTCGCTGTCAAAGTCATCTTCACTGGCCGAGCTCAAGTCCACTGAATAAGTAAAGAACAAGGGAAGAAGAGGAAAAAGGAAAATAAAAATTCAGGATTTTCTAGTTCCTCCTACTTGACTAAAATAACCATTAATAATAACAGTTCTCACATAAGTTTTGTGACTTCCTACAACCACCTTGCCTTGGATGGCCATCATTTCTGATTTTGCAAACTAAGCAAGGCCAGACCTCATCGGTCTACAGATTAAAGGAAGATTCCAGGAACACACCAAGTCATACAATTCACAGAACTTTTGATTCAGTAACACGGTACTTTTCCAATTAAGGTGTCGTTCACATACTGTTCATGCTTAGTCAGAGAGGCTGTGCTCCAAAAGCGTAATTTTCAAGAAAATGGAGGTTCATCTCTACAACCTGGTCAAATTTAAAAATCAAAGATTCTATACCTAAATCCTACTGTTACTAGATTCCATGGACAGATACTGTGGTGGCTTTTCTGGCTTTTATTTTGTTTCTAGACTTCATCTTCTAAACCAGATGGGGACTGCCGCTAGGCTCTACTAGACAGTGGCTATATTTAACCCAAGAGCTCGAAGGGTTTTGTGCGTGGAAGAAACAATGCTTACATATAATGTACCTGTTTGAAAAACATGTTGTGATTCTTTTGGATGAGAGGTACTACAAGGATACTACCAGCTTTCCAATCCTTACTGCAAGCCTCCTTAACGAGTTTTAACCCGTGGCAAACTTACATTTCGAGAATGTCATGTTTCGAAGAAGTGGAGAATATGGAAAGGGTCGCTTTCCTTTGTGGCAAACGGTATATAGCAAATTAGCCGATTACAAGGCTGTGAGCTAAAAAGCACCATCTAACCCACTGAAAATCCGCAGACATCAAAAAACTGTATCTTACCCCATCTTCTAAAACAACTCAGGAGTAAATCCTTTCATATTTAGAGCACTGCATTTTTCTAGCACCACCCCTATAAATTCGCAGCATAACAGGTCTATAATTTGTCACAAGCAGAAAGCCCTGTGGCTTCTTTTGTTCACATCTTTAATTAGAAGAGAACTCCTTGATGCAAGAATACTGTTTTTCTAAAGTTTCCAAGCGGGTATTTTGTAATACATGCAGGTTATAGAGAGGGAGGGATTCTACAGTACTTGCCATTAGCGTTTGTCATCAACTCATTACCCTTCAAATTAACACAAGGTCCCATTTAATAACAGTAGCTGCTAGCACTACCGTAATTTCTACATTAATTCTTGCAGGTGTTTAAACCCTGACTGCAAAATTGACACCAGGCTAGGACTTGCTTTCTTTTACTAAATTGATTTTTATTCTCATCCTGCAGTCGGATCCATATGGATGGGTCCTCCCAGCCACATATGCTCTGAAGCGCAGAGTATCTTGGATCGAGCTGCAGAGTCAAGATCCTCACTTCTTGTGCACACGGAAATCAGCAATAAATCCAATCAATTTCAGCAAGGAGAAGCTAATGGCCCTTCCTTGCTACCTCGCTAATACCCTCTCCAGAATTCTCTGTCCTGCCTGCTCACCACATTCTCTACCTCCCCCTCCCCCATATCAGCACGTCTGCCAATTTCTGCCTTCCACATAGTCCCTTTTCTTTAGAAGGCACATGGAATGTGCTGGGTTTAGTCCACAGAAAGACTTAAAACTCACAGGGTAGCGTAAGCCTTTTACATAAGGGTAGAAGTTTCTACATCCATAGGGACATTACTAGTCATAACCCTTTGCAGTGCAGTACTTTTCGCTGGTTTGGGTAATTATTCTTTGTTTAGACACTTCTGCTTCAGTCAAGGCCAAAGTTCTTCCAAGATGCGTGAAGATACGACAGTGCTGGCTGCAGCACGCAGTCTGAGATCAAGCAGAAGGTATGGGTCACCAACTAAGGATGAAAAGGGCTTCCTTCCGAAGGGATGAAGGACTTGCTTCTTTTTGCATTTCCTAATCCCCATTACTGTAAGAATCCCCGAAAAAATACAACACAAAACCAAGGAAAGAGTAGGGAAATTCAGTACCAGGGCAACGTTTCCATCCTTACAGGATGCTTTTATGTTTAAGAACTGCACAAAGCACTTGGTGATCAAAGACGCCTACCACATTCCAGCATAATGGTATAGGAACAGGAGAGGGCAACTGCCTGAACTCCATTTCCTTGCTTCATTCACTTGAACGTACAGCACCATTACATTAGTGTTGCTCCCTGCATCTAAACAAAGATAAATGCATTGCTTTTAGCTTCCACTTACAGAATTCACTGGAGGGGGGCCTGGAGGGAGTGTTGACTGGAGTGGAAGCAGTTCGAGTTTTAATTCTCCGAAACACAGCCTGTCTTCGATGCCTACGGTGGGCTCGAGAACTTGCTGCTTCAGGGGTTTTCTTCCAATAGTAATAGAAGGTGATTAGTTCTCCCTGCAAATACAGAAGGAGTATGTTAGAGGGGCATGCAAATCTGACTTGTCAGCTTTTTTCCTCCCTTTTGCTCTCTGTATGCGTGCACATGTATTTTTGTAGGAAGCTTCATGATGTTATTTCAGCCAGACAAAAGAATCCTTTAGATAAGACAGAAAAAAAGAAAATCCTCCTTATTTTGTTTGCTTTTGCAGGGGAGGAACAGAAGTAAATAAATGCCTTCTCACTCCTCTCCTCCTCCCCTAGGAAAGAAAAGAGGTTGGGTAGTGTGTATCCAGCTTCCACCTGGATGCTGCTGGCACTGTTGGTCTCAGCAATTCGGAAGGGGGGGCCCTTGCCTTGCTGTCAGCATCCTGTTGACATCTCTGCACAGCTCAGGAGGAACTGCATCCGGAGAGGTACCACCTTTCAGTGAGCTGTGAGAACAAGTAACTGGTAACTGCTAAGAATCCTCTGGTGTTTACAGAAAGAATAAGGATCAATTCGAACAGATACTGCCACTTTGTCAACCTACATTCTGCGTACAGGTATTCTTAAACATTCCTGCTTAAGAAGCTGAAAGTTAGAATAATAACGTATTCAACAAGAAGTCCATAACCGTAACTCAACCCTACTACAGTAAATCGTGTTTTAATTTGAATATATATGCCCACATCTAAATTAATTAAGCAGTTAAAAGAGCACACCTAGAGAAATGAGTGATAATTTCACAGCATAATGAATCTGGCTTACGTTCAAAAACTGGAGCAGCTGCCATTCAAACTAGCGGATGTAACGCCAAACTGCAGAACAGCATGTGGTTTTAATCTCTTTTCTCTTACTTTGAAACCCCACCATTTCCTGGCGACTTGTCTGCCTCTAAGGTAAAAGGTGTTGTTTCTTTCAAGTTGCAAGAGAAAAATGGAGAAGTTCTAACCAGCCCCTTGAAAAATCAACATCAGAACAAACATACCTGAATTGCCCACAAAAAGGGTTTCTTTGAACTGCACTTTATGTGATCAAATAACATAACCTCAGCCCGCTCCCTCTGTGGGGAAATCCTGCAGCCTATACCGAGGGCAAATCACTCGAGTTAACTCTAATAAAGACACACCCTTAATGGAAACTCTCCCAAGGGCCTCAAACAAGCAATTATAGCCATAACTCACATCTGTACCACTGAAACACTTGAAAGACAAAAGGAGGATGTTGTTCCAGACATTAACTGCTGACATTTAAGACAATTAAGAATTTTACCAATGCCTAATTTAAAAATAGAAACACCAGAAAAAGAACACAACCACAACCTTGATTTCTGGCAATAGACAGAATAGATGCATTTTTAATCTGCACTGCTATAGACTGGGATTGATGCTACTGATCCCCACCACAGACTCCAACAATATTCACACCAAACTGTATTCACAGTTGGTACCTGGTGAGGAGGAGGAAGGAGTAAGTGGGCAAAATTAATCATTACCTACAGGTGTTGACTCTGAAAGGACAAAAGCCCTGCTAAAAACAAATAAATAACATAACTCTTTCCTGAAGAGAATCTAAAACTAAAGTGGCTGCAGGCTGGTGACGAGCATTCAAGCTATGTTAGATCTGGGAAGAACACAAGAGTTCTGACACTCAGCACCCTGCTCTCTGCTTCTGCACGTGTTTGCTTTAGAAATACCATTTCACTTTGAGTCCATTAAGTGGGCTCAAAGTCCATCCGCCACAACTGTTTGTCAAACTGAGGATATGACCTGTGCCAGGAGGCAGACAAAGCTCTGCAGAAAAGCTTATGCAATGCTTTTCAGAGGTAGAAAGTCTCTCGCAAATGAAGCCAGCCACATTTTACCTATAAATTCATTTATATCAAATCTGAGGTGTCAGCACCAAGGAGCAAGTCAGTAAATCCCATGTCTTTATGTCAGTGAATTAATGTGTCCTCTGACATACAGCAACAGCAGAGTGCAAACCAATCTGTTTTCCTCCCATCATAAAATAGGAAATGGAAACCTATTTGAGCTCTATTTACACATCGCAAACCCATCAGGTCCCACGGGAAGCCTAACAACTTATACATGCACTACATCATAAACCCAACTTCTCAAAAAGACATGGTATATATTTCTAAAAAACACTAACTTCATGATCATAATGCTTTTTTTCCTAAGACCCTCCCAAAACTGCACAACTGCATGCCGATAAATATGAAATGGAAGTTTATTCAACAACTAGGTTTACTCCATCTATGAAATCTGCATGTATTAAAGGACTAGAGAATATTCTGTACTTCAAATTCGTCACACTGCACAGCTACATGACTCAGTAAATGACTCAACTTTCTGACAAAGACGCCGAAATAAAAGTCAGAGAGGAAGCATACATGGAAAACGTTAATGTTACATACGTACACACAGGTTAGACATGGAGTACACTGAAAAAATTCCATGCCAGATCTTATTAGCTGCCTGGCTATCTAATATTATATTGTCTACCTAAGGGATTAAATGCTGGAGTGGAGTGAGTCAGGTAGGATTAGAAACGGCATACTGGTGTCTGCACGGGTGGCAGAAGCTTCAGCACAAAGGAATAATTCAGGAAAGCTTTGGTTCTACAAACAGGGAGTAAAAACAGCTTCCAGCTTCACTGCAAGTGAAGTCAAATGAACTTTAATCAAACATGCATAGCGTGCTGCCGAAACCCATTGCACATAAATTCAGGGAACAAAAGCTGTTGCAGAAATCAATAGCCTACTGAAACATTAACACAGGCAAGCATTGATCAAAAGGCCCTTTTACAAAAGGCAGCCTTGCAAATTAGCTGCTGTTTTTGCTTGCAAGCAAACAGAAAAGCATAAATGCTGCTGACATGAATGGCCTATAATGATCATTTTGTTCCCGGCGATCTCACCTCACCTCACCACAAGGTCTCGCAGTCAACACATCCTACATCTCTGTACTATAATTGCGAACAGCATGATGAACTGAGGCAGTCTGGTGCTTGTTCACTGGGGGAGGGCTCAGAGCAGCTGCTCTGAAGCTGTTTTTCTGGGTAGCAAGCCTACACCCAGGGGAATAGTCCTAACCTAACAACCTGCAAATATATTGTATGTCTCCTTTGAAGTTTTTAGTGCCAGGAACTGGGTATTGGTAGCAACATACGCACTAAAATCACATGAGATAAAGCAGACTGAACCATCCTTCATTGCATCATTATACTTGTTTGACTTAAGAGTGACATCCCCCCCATTTCCAAACTTCAGAGATAAATTAATTAAGGAAGGGGTGAGACCATTGAGGCAACTACTACCTGAGGTGAGGTCTCTGGCTGATGGTGGAAGAGAAACTCAAGGCGTGCAAGCCAAGCTCAGGGAGGGCTGAACCTGCTGCTTGAAACAGTGACCTTGTTTATCGCTCTCTAATCAGTTTAGTGGCCTGAAGAGCACAGACCATCTGAAGTTAGGAGGAGACTGTCTCCTTTTGCAATAAGCACAATCCAACTGCTTCTGTCGCCCTCTTCTCTTCCCTGCACCCAGTTAACAACGCTCCTGTTGAATCAAGCTCTGGGACCAGCAATAAAACAGGCATTAACAACCACTGCAAAGCCTCACAATGAAATGGTAAACTTAAACAATGCACGGCCCAGCTTATCACCACTTTGCAGGTGAAGTAGCAAAAATTGTATATGGTTGCACATACATGACCCATACTGCAAGTACAAATGAGAAACATGAGTATTCAATGAAGCAGTCCCTCACAGCACAGGCAAAACCATTCTTCAGCAAAGCTCCCAGGCTAATGAATCAAAGCAGTGGTAACATTCCAGATATTTGGTGGTGAATTGTCCAGCAGGAAGGGTTTCCATGCCCTAGTCACTACTTCTTTCACCAGAACTGTCAGCGGGCTTCCTCCTGTCCCTGAAATCCACCTCATCTCAGACCCCAAATACTGACGTTGCTGACGCAATTGTCCATTTGTACCACTTACAATAAATCCAGTATGTTAGAAGGAAAGTCCCAATAAAATGACCCACACGTCTACTCCAACACTACCCCTCAAATGAGAGGCTCTAATTCCTGTACTGTGCCACATCCAAGAAAGATGCTGTTAGTGCTCTCCCCGATCAACTCCATCAAGGAGCAGCTTTTTCCATCAGTGTGCAGAGAAGATTCATCTCTCTCCCAATCTGTTTAGTTGTTCATAGTAAGGGCTTCACCTCCACTTGATACAACGCCACCTCTTTTCTGCAAACGCAACTCCATTTTTGTTATGTTAACATCTGATTAATTGTCCCGAGCAGTTTATCAAACACATATAAAGCAAAATGAGAAGCATCGTTCAGGCTTTTAATGCCGCCTTTCCTCAAGAACATCTACTTTCCCGTTACTGAAGTTTCACAAGACAGAGGGGATATGTCCTTCACTAAAAAACACGGTTCAGCTTTCACCAATTTTGAAATACATCCGGAGCTCCCAACCCCTCAAATCTCTTGCCTTCTCCTGCCAAGGCCATTTCACCCCATGTTGTAGGTACATAAAAAAAAAGTCACACTTCATCTCCTTTTAGCTCTGTTCTAGGGATTGTTTTTAAAGAGAAAGAAAAGGTTCAGATCCACTCCCGCAGGAATATGCAGCAGTGAGACTTTCCCTGCAATTCAGCTCTGGAGACTGAGCTGACGAGAGTCTTCAAGTGCCCAAAAGCCCACCATCCTCCCTAACCCAGCACTCCGGCTATCTGCACGTATTAGGAGATTACTGCCTTGGCATGGAGCACCTTTCTCTTACCTCTCCCACCATTTTCACCCACTGCTCTCACCCTTTTTTTTTTCCCAGCTCAATCACGCTCTCCAAGCCACATCACGAAACACCAGGGCAGGCCTTACTAACTCTTCCACAGCCTTAACAAACTAACGTGAGCACCAGCAAGTGCTGCATGCCCTGGTTTCTCCCTTCTTATCAGTAGTTTTCAACCGTAAAATACACAATGCAAGCTGTGCCCCATGTTTGTGTTTAGTCTTGCCTTAGGTAAACAAAGGATTAACACTGTGTATGCATTTCTGGATTTGAGAGGTTCTGACAGCCCTGCTGCAGCAGACACTGCTCCTATGGAAGCCAATCACACAAACACATCAACTTACCTTCAAGTATCTGTTATGGTATTACAGAGTGAGCAAACATAATAATTGCTGTTTAATTTCCCCAGAGCCTAGCTCTGCCAGGGAAGGGGAAAAAAAAATAAAAAATCATGGGGGAGGGGAATAGCTTTACAGTAATTAAACAGAAAAGGTAAATGACAACTCTCTTCAATGGCTATAAACTAGCCATGGCAGACCAGAGGGGAACAGATTGCCCAGCTGTGGCCTTAATGAATTCACAATCTTTCTGGAATGCATCAAGATTTTATTAAGTCAACTCAATTTAGCTAATGCTCCCTATTACTAAAGTCCTGTGGTAAAAACACCGTCTCCAGCGCTTCTCTCCTTCACTGAATCCCCTGGCTTTAACAGTCTTGGTTACAACATCTGCTCAAATGCCTGCATGCCAAGGGGCGTATCGAGAAAACGGACTACACATGCACACTTCTGCATAATGGGAGCTTTATAGTACACAGGTTGCTTCCTGAAACTTTACAGAACAACCCAGAATATCGCCATACACTATTAGACTGGGAGACAAAACTTAAGGCATCAGTCCCTTCCATCACACGTATCTCCACACCCCAAAGTTGCTAATACCGGAGGCGCGGATGTATGCAAACAGGCTAGCACAATCATGCAAGAAATCCTCTGACCTCCTGAACAGCACGGCCTACCGCATCGAGGTAGAAACGGGACAGTTAGCGGAGAGCACTGCATGGCTATTTCTTGTTATGAGCCTATATCCGGATATTTTAAGAACTCCTGACTTGGTTTGAACAAGTTGAAGTATTGAAAAAATGCAGCAAGGAAGAGAAAGAACAACAGCTGTGCGCAGCTCAGAAGAGCTGAACCTAAGCATTTTCACAGTTTTAAACTTGGTCTACATGCCTCTGCCAACTATGACAAATAGGTTTGCATATGCTCTAATTAAGCAGTAAGTCTCAGCAGCTTGTTCAGCAGCACTGATTAATGTCCACCTTGGGTGCACAGGAATACTGCATAATCTGAAACATTACTGAAATTTTAAGAGAGGCTTTTAAAAACCAAGCAATATTTTACTAACACTACAAAAAACACATTAAAAATCGTGGGATGCTCTCTAAGGAATATGCTGCAGGTCTCTCAATTCTCTAGCATGTTTTAGAGGTATAGGCATTTTATCTAGCAGTTCCTCTAGCCATTTATTACCTTTTGGATGGCAATACAGCCTTCTCTCCCTGGTCTCCGCTAAGAACTCCACCTCCAATTTTAGGAGAAGATCGGCTGTCCTAATGCTCTGTTTCCTTGTTCTGCAAACGGCAAGGTAAGCTACCCGCTTTCATTTTTTATTTGAAACTCCTGGCAAAACAGGCTGGCCAAGTGAGAATCAAAAGAGGAGACAGGTATGTAAGAAACTCAGGCTAACTCCTTGGGTTTTTATGCTGTCAATTCAGCCCCAATACAGGAACAGTCACAGAATTTCCTGGGAACCCAGCCGAGGCTCCATCTGTATTTTCTGGATTTCATTTTGTTGTGGAAAAAACCTGCAATCAGATACAGCTTTATGCTTTCTAATTGTTTCTGCTAAATGAGCACTGCTACCCTGCTTAGTCCTCTACAGACCAGAGAAGAGGGAGCTTTTATCTCCTACAAATTATGCTTTTGTTTAGATAGCTGACACAGGCCTACGATACAACAGGTCATTAGAGAACTGTGTCACTCCTGATAGTGCTGAAACAAGTTTGGAATCTGAAGACTTCACTCCAAAATTCCTCAAGCAGTGAAGAGACTAAAACGATTTGATTTTTCACGGTACTTAAACACACAGATCACTTTTGTAATTCTTCCAAGAGAATATATTTGCCCTCCTTCACGAATAATAAAAAAAAAAAAAAAAAAAAAAATCAACCTAACGAGTGAGTGCAAACTCAACCCAACTCTTACAACAAAATTATGCATGGGAACTGGAAGTGGCAAGAGACACAAAGAACAATGGAATCACTAGCAGAAAAGAGTCAGTGAACAGGGACTGCAAAGTGGTGAGAAAAGAGGAAAGCAATATACAAGATAGGATGTAAATAATCTCTCATTTGAAACACACATTTATCTGCACTAACACAGTAACACTCAACCATTGTATAGCATCTTCCATTTGATGACAAAGTCATTGCAATATTTACAAATTAAGTCTCAGTACATCCTTTTTAAGTTTTATAACATCTAGAAACAGAGACACAGAAGATTTATAAATTGGCCAAGATCAATCCTGTGTGAGAAGTACAATTGTACTGATTAACTTCAAACTATGCGAACAGCTTCACCAGTGACAGTCAGGCTCTAAAATTCCTTTGTAACTCAAACCCAGGCCTACTGGATAGGCTTATCCATCCTTATTTAGCACAGTACTGGCTGACTGTTCCTCAGCAGTTCAGCTTTCCTTTCGCCCTCAATATAAGCTGCTTTTTCTTTCAGTCGGACATTCTTGTTTCATTCCTACCACTTGATTGTATGGTTTTGGCAAACCACACCGAAATCAAATGTTATTGTCCATAGCCCGAAAAAACCCACCAATAACATGTCCCTGTGCCACATCTCACAATTTTCATGTGGTTTATTTGCTAACCTTTTCCAGTGTTTGTAATTAAGGTTGCCTATATTGGTAGGAAATAGAGAATTAGCATATTATGGAACTTACCCTTGCTATCTGTTCTATGTGAACAATTCTTTTTTTTTTTTCCCCCCTTCCATTTTTAGGGATTTAAGTACTAGCTTTAACAGTTCTGCAAAAACAAACGCATAGCACACTAGCGCATTGTTTTAAGCCTCAGCCACAGTTAAAAGCTGCTGACCCTCTCTCCAGCTGTACGTCATGCCAGAATGAAAAGAAAGCGTTTGTAATTAAGGCTTCTTCCTCCAGAGACTCCTCTTTGTTAATCAACAGAGTTCCTAATCCCCATAGGAACTCACAGACTGTTGGCTGCATCCATTATTAATTATTAGAGCCTATCTTTAATAGTGTCAGTTATAGTTCTCCAGGACTGTGTAACCACTCCCAGTGTCACCAGGTACGCCCCGGAGGGATCTCTGGCGCTTGATCAATTAAGAGGTTATCAAAATAGTGAAAGAGTTAAGAACCTGCTTGCCTTATACACATTTGTCAAGGATTTATTTTCTATTCAGCTCCCCTTTGCAACTTGTATTATCAAAATTCCTGAGGTCAGAAATCCTGATTTGCTTGACCACTTTTAACTCCAATAATTTAGCTTCCCCCCCGCCTTCTCTGCTAAGCTTACCCTCTATCTCTTGTCTTCCCACACTCCTCTACCAGCCTCTGCTCCGGCACAGCTGCCCCATCTGCACCACTGAGAGATCTCCCATTCCAGCAGAGTCCAATTCTTCAGCACCGATGCGATGTTTTCACCTGGCACAGAATATGAACTGCTTCGTGCAGACAGAGCCTGGAGAATGTAATTTAGCCCCTGTGGAGCTAGGACATCTCTCTTCCTATTGAGGCTCAGGCTGGCATACATTGCACGTTCCTTCCAAGCCGCTGTTCAACATCCATTTGTTCTCCCTAGCAAATGCAAATATTCAGCCTTTTTCCCTTTTCACTTACATCTTGATGCCCAAAGCGCTACCCCTAACAAAATGCACATGGGCCAGGTGAATTAAGCACAATGTAATTCTGAAGAACAGAGATGAAATGCTTTTGCAAAGATGTGAGAAGTTCCTATTTTCTTGAGCCAGCAATTCTTTCATTCCATTTTACAACCCACATCAAAGTCCTGGGGTTCGCAGCTGTTTCATGCAACATCTTTCACTGCCAATCTCTTGTTAACTAGAAGTTCTCAATATTGGAGCTCAAACACCAGGACAAAAAGGAGTGTGGGATAAATACCCAGAAAAATTAAATGCAAAAAGCTTTCAGAGCAGAGCTCACCGTAGTCTGCACCGGATCATGTCTTTCCCCCTTCACGTACACTTTTCCATCAATGCCACCAACATCGAGAATTTAGCGGCACAATACAAGGAACAGGACTTTCTCAATGAAGGTGCCAAGCGCCGATACATTATCCCTTTAACTGCGCTTTCTTTTTGTACCAGCTGAATAATTAAGTTTCCTGGTTGCGTATTGCTAGAGTTCAGGTGTGGGACAAAAACCACATTTCACTGCTACTGGCTACATCACAATGATATCTTTCTCAATGTCTATAATACATCATATTTTCACTATTTAAAGCAAAGGTATCAGTGATGGTTCACATGGGCGTGTGTATGAGAAAGAAGCAAGCCATAAAGCAGTTAAAACTACCACACTCCATCCTGTAAACATTTTTCTATTTATCTGCCCGTCATTACATGCACAATCTTATTATCTCTGCACATCCTCAAAGCGACAGCCGTCAGGGTCACCCTATAAAATATACATCGGCAATGTTACATTTAATGACTGGAGCGAGAAGAAAAATGAAGGATGGGAGGAGTGGAATACCGCAGGATGTTTTAAAGGGATCATCAGTTATATCTATGCATTTCCTGAGGTGATAATTGAATGACAGTGGCTGGGGGGAAATCCATTTTTGAGCTTGGGAAAGGACTGTTAAGAAAAAAATGTTTTTGTACTGGCAGCATGTAATGGCTGCCAGAAAATGAAAAAGGTTCCTTCAACCACAGCCATTCCTCTATTTTATGGATTTTAGATAGGGGCTGAGAATTATATCAAGTACAATCAGCTATTCAAACTAACCAAAAAATATTGTCAGACTTTGGTTAATTTCATCCCCAACTAGACTACTTTCTGCTGTGGTTTGCACATCAACTTTAATTAATTTAATTGAAAGACCAATTTGTGTATGTGCATGCATGTGCAGAAAGTGACATTCCAAACATGAGGACAGCAGCATTTTCTACTTTCCTAATTTTCACTTAAACCAAGTATTAAAAATTTATTTCTACTATTCAGCAGGGAACTTAATCCTCCTGCATTTCAGTAAGGTATACATATGCTAATTTGTTTTCTAATTCTGCACAACTGAAATTAGGCTTGCAATTATTAAAATAAGTTTTACTACTTTAAAAATCTTTTTATTATTGCATTGTGACAATTTTACAAATAGAATCAAACCAGACTTACCAAAACATTCCTCGTGTTAGAATTGTTAGCTTTATTTGTTCTGTTAGCTTTATTTGTTCTGTTAGTTGACTACTTCACTGATGCAAGCTGGTATTTAAAACAAACCACTCCCAGTTAATTGACACTTCGAATCAATACTCTGCATTACCGCAACACTCCACTGGATGCTTCAGGCTCACTGGAGTGACACTGACATATAACTGAAGGGATGATAGAAAACACCAACTTTGACCTCATCAGAAATAGAAAGGTCTTCTCTCACTAGAATATTGGGGAGGGGCAATAAAATAACGCCCACACTTTCACACTCCTCATTACCTAAAACAGGCAACCATTACATAGCTCAGCAAATTCCCCTTCTGTTCAGCTGGAAATTTACACAGTGGTAAGATGGATGACATTTTACTGGTCCACAAAGATTATTTCAAATGGCTAAGCGCTTACATCTTGCAATGCAAGTTCCTGGCTCAACCTCCCTGAGAAGACACTGGAGTCTCTAACCTTTAATGAAGAAGTTTCTAGCTATCTTTCAAGCTCCAGTTTAAAAGTCATCAATGAGTCCATGTGTGGGCAAGTGTTTCAGGTGAACAGACTACATTATTCAACACTTCTGGGGCACCTTGGATGGTCTGGAAAAAAGTTCCAACCCCCAAGTCGCTGCAGCTTCTCTGTAATAATCAAATGTGTAAATCCTATGACATTTTACGGGCCACGGAGGACTGTCTTGTTAATTATAACTGGTACTACTGTTTGTTTCCTTGTGCGAAACTTCCTCATGCCTTCCCCAGGTTCAGTTAGAGTATATTATACTACCAGGCTTCAAAACAAATCTGATTCTTTCCATATTCTATTATTGGAATCTGATGTCATTCTCAGTAGGAGTTCATTCCCATGATTTCAGATAGGGTGTCCCGTCCGTCCCCCCCCCTTATTCCTCTGGAGAGTGGGGTTTTGCCTCTAGATTAAGAGCAGAGATTACTTGCGCTATGGTCTGCAGTCCTAGCCCCATTTCCTTCCTGGGCAGACAGTGGTCACTGAGAAGATAACATACCACAAAATCAAGGAAACAAAACCACTCAAATAAATAAGCAAATGGAAATTCCAAAAGTTTGATCAGATTTTCCTGTTTTAATAGGGCTAGAAGAGCTCAAAGGTAAGGAATTAGCCATTTGTGTCTTGAATGTCACATTTTCTGTAACTGCTTTTATTTAAATATAGAAATAAGAATTGAAGGTCCACTTAGTTCTGAGACAATCACCAGCAGTGCAACTTTGCCACTAGCGGCACCATTTCAGACTGCTGCTGTGTCTGCATGCTGATCTGCATTCCACATTTCACTCTAACAGATGTTTTAGGTTTTCCAAACACATCTGTGATGAATCACACAAAGCCTGGCTTATCAAACGTATGCATTATCTTCCCTGACACACTGCTTCCTCCCTTTGCAGCTCATGACCTATAGGGGAGCTGCTGAGTTTGAATAGTTTATTATAAAGTCATGTTAAAAACAACAGCGTTCAGAAAACACTGAAAATTACACAGCAGGCAACAAACCTCATAAAATAATCCTCACTGCTAATGAGGGAACTGAAGATGCAATCACCTGAAAACAGAAAAATTTTCCATCCCTTTTTTATTACAGCTGTCCTCAAAGTCCTCACAACTGGTTATTTCATGATGAAAACTATCAACCCCCCCAATTCCACGCTGAAGACAGCTAGAATTTGACCTCTTAAAAAAACTCTATCACAGGATGTCCAACACCTGAACAAGCCAGATGGAGGAAGAAAGCCATCCGATTTACACCTGGAAAGTATCAAATAAACTCATACAAGCCACCAGGCTTATCAATGAAAAACTTTATTCATCATCCACTTCATTCTATGTTCATCATCACACATCCCACTACACAAAACCACATGTTTACGGAGGACGGGTTCCTGCTCTACTATTCAGTCTGAGTTACGGACAAAGCAACGAACTTGCAAACAAAACTCTCAGACAGCCATCCCTGTCATTAAGCCTTGATTTTAAACAGACTTAGTTCCTCTCAGATCTGATCCCTGAACAGCTGTTTTCCTTTTGCTGCTCTCCAAGAACATTCTTCTAAACCAGTAGATTTTCTAGATGAAGTGTGGAGGGTTGAGGGGTACTTAAGTGCTTTCCTGTTTATCAGACCAATATATGAAAAGAGGAATATTTAAGCAGGACATCAAGCAACCCCCCCCTGCCCCTCCGAACCACAAAAGAACTGCCACGTAAGCTGCTTATCCCCCAGTTATTGTTGCTTCCCTCCAGTCTCAAATTCTTTCTGTCAGGAAAAAATCCTTAGCAAGCAAAATTTAACTAAAAGACAACGCTAAGAGTTGTAAAGCAGTATTAGAAAGACCAATTCATTGTAGCTTACTATAATACCTATACAGTGAGCTCAAAAGTGAAATAAATTGCTAATTCTTTACAGTTCTGTTCCGACCTGGTGTCTCCAGCAAGCATTGATCCTAGCTACTCCCTCAGAAAGTGAATTTGATCCCCACTTCACCATTGGGGATAAGAAAAAAAAAAAAAAGGCGCCAATAATTTGGGGCATGACTTAGGGCTCTGACTCCTGGGGTCTTGAAATCACACTACAGTGAGTTCAGAGATGAAATTGGGCTGCTGCCATGAATCCTGTCCTCCCTGTACATGGCCCACATTCACAGCAGGGGTGTCAGGACAGGTGATAAGGCTGCTGCAGCTCATTTTACGAAGCGTGCTAACTTAAAATGTTACTGATTTCAGTTTACACTGCAATCGCAATGAAACAGTGGGCTCCGTTTTACCCTTCTGTCATGTCCACTACTGGGATGCTAACCTCTGATAGAAGAACCACGTAAGCAGGAGAGAAAAGTAGGATGGAACAAGGAAGTTAAGGCAATAGTATTTTTAATCAACCCCAAAATCAACTGCCACTCAGAAGCAGATATCTCCAGGACAGGAGTAAAACCCACGAGCTCTGATTCCCACCACTAGGCAAGCTAACCTTCTAACAGCTATTTCTCACAAGTTGGGCAAATTTCAGATCCTGACCCATTGGATGACATAAAGCAACTGCAGCATTAGAAAAGGCATCTTCATCTATCCGGCTCTGCACAATACCTCTTACACAGAATTGTAGCTCCGCATGCAGTTATCCACCAGGGAGACAGAAGAGCTATTAAACCAAAAGGGCAGTATTGGCAAAAGAACAAATGGCTATAGACCTTACGAGCTTTAATATGAAGTTTGATCCGTTCATGAAAGGGATTTGAGAGATGGTTGCCTGTGACAACAGAACTTCAGATTCAGCAATCCCCCCAGGCCTGTTCTGGCCCTGCATTCTCATGCGAGTGGAAGAAGAAGTGCAGACCCCAGGAAACCTGTCAAGCAAGGGCGCTGACCTATTATACAGCCAGTCTGCCCCTTACGCAACATTTTCCTTCCAACAGTCTGACAAGCTTATTCTAGAGCTGCCTTTCTGCTTCCCTGAAATGATTCTCTCTGTATTTCACTTCACTACCCAAGAAAAGCTCGATTCCCTCATGTAAACAAAGTCACATTTATTTCCCTCTTCACAGGCGTTAGGCTTGTATTGTCTCTACCTGCCTTCCTGAGTTCTTCTACAAGTTGAGACTGAGAACAGCTTCTGATAAAGAGGAATGAAATGTCATTTTTACCCACTCAGCAATCTTCTGAAGATTAAGGCGAAGACTGCTTCATTGTACTGCTTCATTAGATATGCAAAACTACATAACCAATTCCTCCCAACGATGCTTGACAGCTCCCGCTGCACCACGCTTAGCCTAGACTCACACTCTCACCCACCCACCCAGCCCTCCGTTGCATAGACCTAACACTGAGCAGTCTCATTCCAGCTGCATCAGTAAGCGCTCAGAAATTATTTACTATTACACTTAGGCTATGCCAATGCGCCTTGGAAACACAGTGACTGACTGATCAGGTATTCCAAACGCACGGAGCATTACACCATTTATTCCCTACTACCATGTCGAACAGTCACAGCATGCTGATGCCTACCACTAGGCAGCATGAGTGATCATTTTAATTAGTGGCTTGTATTCAACACAGCAACCAAGGTGTCAGAAACTAAGAGAACCACTTATAATTGAGAACTTCAAAACAACAAGAAAAAAAAGAGGTTATATCAATACTTGTTGGCCTCCTCTGAGAGGAAGTGAAGCCTACTAGTATACATTTATACTTGCGTGCCTCTTCAAAGGATACTCCAATATTAACTGATAAGCCATAGCCACAAAGTTTCTGAAATCGTTGGAATATGAATCTTCCTAAGTTTACCAGAGGGCAACCTATACTCTGCACGATTTGCAAACAGAACTACTCACAGAAGCATCCTGCACTTTCAACAAGACACTTGCATCCCTATTAGCCACCAAAATTCCCCGTTGCATTTTTCCTTAAACTTTTGTTTTTTCTGGAATCCTCTACCTTCAGTTGCTTCCTAACAGTGACTGCAGGTTTGTAAAGCAATGCCACTCGCAATCAGCCTTCGATATACGTATCTTTTAACTACAGTGGTGCCACACAGGAGGCTCTACCTGAAAATATGAATTAGCATTTCCAGCGTGAATCTGAAAAGGTATTACAGACAGAATTTAAACACACCACTAGGAAAAAAAACCCCAAAATATCAAGGTGGCAGTAGCAAGCAGAACTGCAACTGTAACCTTAACCTGCTTTCACCTTTAAAGCACATACTTTAGAGTGAGGTTATATGGTCAGCTAGGACCTCCAGCCTTAACTTTGTGTGCAACAGTACTTTCATTTTTAGCGACCAGCAGTATTACGTGAGCGTAAACCAGAGTGAAGTAAAAACTAGTGATTTACTGCATGGAAACCTCCATTAACTGGAGGAGGGTACGTGCTGAATTCGCTCCCCTGAAAGAACAGATTTCTCCCCCCACAAACCAACCAACCAACCTGTGGCTCTAGACATAGCAACTCCAGTTTTCATCTATTACTAAGCTGCATTACATTTTGGACTTGGTTTGCTACAGCAAAATATTACGCTATACATTCTTCAGAAAGATGCAGAGACCAAATGACACAGCTCAATGCTGAAAAAAAGCTTCAGATAGATGTTCAGTGTGTTGATTTCACTGCCATGTGTAAGTTTGAAGACTGGAATGCCCCAAGTCTATTTGGTAGGGACAGATTCTCATTCTTCCTTCTAACTGTGGAAGATTTCCATTTGCAAAACAAGATTAGTGTTTAACACAGTGCTTGGGCTCGGGGCCAAGTTCAGCAAACAACCACATGTAGAGCACAAGTTAATGTTTCCTGTAGACATTAAATACTTGCAACTTTTGTAAAGGGTTTCTCCATATGCTGCCCCATCACATCAAACTTGTTGTAAAAAGGCCAGCTTAGAAAGGCCACGTTGGCATGATACAATAAATCATTCTGGAAATCCTCCAGCTCCTATCTCGTTCCTTTCCCCGTCCACCCCAGTCCTTACAAAGCCTCTCCTACAACCAAGCTTTGGAGAGATCTCTCTAAATCTTACGTAGTTGTATCTCCACAGCACCTTTACAGAATAGGCTGAGATATTAACCCACTTCACAGAACTTGCAGAGAGACTAGTCAAGCCAGAAGAGAAGGCCCACAAAAGAAAGAAGATATGAAGTCAGTTTTCTCTTCACAAGACTAACTTCATGGTCTGTCAAATCACCCCTCCGCTTTGTTTTCTGGGCCTCCCTTAAGACTTCTTCTTCCTCCCTCCAATCCCTCTAGAATCAGAAAGGGTAGAAATTCCCAGAAGAGGCAGCGGCTGAGCACACCACACACAAAGACCCCTGCAGTTCTTCCTGGCAGGGTCTAGGTGATGAGTGAACGAAGATAAAGAGATGGTATCCTGCCTATTTAAGTACCATGTTGTAATATGCTGCTCCTGTCAACTCCTCAAAAATACAAGATCATAGCAACGTGTCAGAGAAAATCTCGTTGGTCTGGTATTACAAAATTTATTTTCTGGGCAATGTAGGCAGGTAGTATTTTTCCGGGAAAGAGAAACACACCTCTGCCTGATGCAGGCAAATTTTCTGGTCTGAGGGCTCCGGCATCCAAAAGGAACGGAAGGCAACTAGGATAAAGTGATGATCTTACTCACACAAAACCTGGTTTAATTTAGAGAAACCCTGACTTGCTAAGACAGAAAACTGAATTTCATCCAAAGAACGCAAGAAAAAAAAGATTTTACATATGCCTACTGTAGACCTCCATATTCTTTAGACTACTACATCCAAAGCATTTTATTTCCCAGCTTTAAAAAGAAATGTCCCTTTAACAAGCTACTTTTGTCTGTAGGAAGTGAATGAAGAAAATCAGAAGACAGGGAGATCACAGGGAATCTGAGCTATGCTGAGCAAAGAACAGACTCCACTGATGAGGGCTATCACCAAGCTTCTAACTGGAAGAAATAATAAAAACCAAAGCTCAATTGTAGTAAGATTCAGTGCTTGAAGACTCACTAAATAGATTCTGCGGGAGCACTGGGAAGTCTCATTACAGATTACCCCTCCTTCCTACCTGTTTCAGTGAAATGGGAAAGTGTCTTAAGGGATAAGCAAAACTAAAGTTTGGCGGAGACACAGAATCATAGAATGGTTTGGGTTGGAAGGGACCTTCAAAGATCATCTAGTCCCTCACCACTGGCAGGGACATCTTTCACTAGATCAGGTTGCTCAAAGCCCTGTCCAACCTGACTGAACACTTCCAATGATGGGGCATCTACAACTTCTCCGGGCAACCTCTTCCAGTGGTCTCATCACCCCCCATCATAAAAAATTTCCTCCTTATAGCGAAACTAAATCTACCCTCTTTCAGTTTAAAGCTATTGCCCCTTTGTCCTGTCACTACAGGCCCTGGTAAAAAGTCTTCTTTCATCTTTATACGCTGAAAGGCCACAGTAAGTTCTCCCCAGAGCCTTCTCTTCTCCAGGCTGAACAACCGCAGCTCTCAGCCTTTCTTCGCAGGTGAGGTGTTCCGGCCCTCTGATCATTTTCTTGGCCCTCCTCTGGACCTGCTCTGACAGCTGCATGTCTGTCTTGTAGTGTGGACTCCAGAGATAGATAGAGTACTCCAGGTAGAGTCTCACGAGAGTGCAGTAGAGGGGGAGAATCACCTCTCTTGACCTGCTGGCCGCACTTTATGCAGCCCAGGATATGACTGGCTTTCTGGGCTGTAAGCACACATGGACAGATCATATTCAATTTTTTATCCACTGGTATCCCCAAGTCCTTCTCTGCAGGGCTGCTCTCCATCAGTTCATCATCCAGTCTGCCCCGATATTGGGGATTGCCCCAACCCACATGCAGGACCTTGTACTTGGCTCTGTTGAACCTCATGAGGTTACTTACATGCCTTGTAAGAGTTGTGACTTAGTCCAGTCGGAGGCACGATGCATTCGATTCAGTTTGGTCCAACAGGCACGAAGGAGAAGTACTTTCTAAGCTACTTGTTAGAAAAAGGTTCTTTGTTGACACCTTTGCAGCCCCTCTAAATGCAGCATCCCTGTGTTTTCCATATGAAATATTCAATAACCTAAGAATGCTCTCAGCTTTATGTGCAGTTCTCCATCAATTAGGAGCAAAACAGAGCAGTGACAGCCATCTCGGCTCTTAAAGGCATCTGCTGCTTCAAACAATTCATCACCTCAAGTTATTCAACAGCAACGTTATTACCTCACAACAGCCCTTCTGTTCTTAACTCTTCCCTATCTGTTCTGTCCAGTTTTTGAGTTAGCAGCATCCTGTTCTACCAACCACAAACCCCGTACCTTGCAGGCTTCGGGAAATTCCAAGAAACAAAAAGCCATGGACTCAAGGTGCAAGCTCCTTTCTGATTACAGATACATTCAATTACCCAATCAGCTGACACAACTAAGGCAGGCATCTTGCAGTTACAGGGATTTGAGACATTACACAACTCTGGAAAAGAAACCCTACTGCACATGAACAACAGACCACAAATACTATTTTCTCAGTTAAAAAAGTTACTTTACTATTCTGTATCTAGCCACATACACTACGGTGGTTTTGAGGGTACCTACATCAGGGTATATTTTGAGTGTCTCGTGGATCTCTAACTCTCATTTTCCCCCCTCATTAAACGAGTCACAGTAACACCGCTAAGCTGTATCATTTATTTTTGGTCCATCCTTGCAGGTATTGTTTGTAAGGTAACTGAATAATTTCTCAATTTATTTGTGTATTTATATTGCTTAGGCCTCACTTGTGAAATCGCAGTCTGGGATTCAGCCCATTCCTACATGCATGCGAGCACAACTAGGATTCCCCAGGTCTATACCCTGCTGTAATTAGCTGCTACCAAGCTAGCAGGACAAAAAGTGGCATCTTCAGGTGGGAATAAAATAAAAACAGCAAATTACGACAAATACAGGTGTTTTCATGCATATGGGACTAAAGGTAAAAATAAGAGGGAAAATACAGAAAATTATGCACTAAAACAATGGAATTGCTTACTGAAATTTTTCTATAGCGATATTTTTCACAACAGTACTACCACCTCTTCAAAATGTTTCATGAATCTTTCATACACAAACACGCACAAGAGACCCAACAAACACCTGACATTCAACTCAGGCACGTAAGAATTTTTACACTGCTTATTTTATACCATGCAAAAATATCACCAACAGCTCAACGTCTGAGAATACCAAGCTGCAAGCAGCAGGCAACCACTACACATTCATGTCTCCAAAGCAGGAAAGGGACTTTGAATAGGTAAGATATGCAATTCTTCACTTCCACCTCACTGGTTCAAATTCAGTCTGGAAGCATTAGTGACATAAGAGCTGGAGAGCTGGCAGCATTCCCAGGAAGCAAATACGCATCTTGGGGGGATCAGAATATTTGAAGGAGTCAAGGAGTCTAAACCCACTTCTACCCTTCTGTATTCAAGACACACAAAACACTAACTACAAGAGAAAACCAATGAGCAACCAACGAGCAACTCATCTGGACTTTGTGTAAACCCTCATCGCTCCGAGCTGCTTCAGTTTCCTGAATTGGCCTCTTTTGAGAGTGATAAAGAGGAGAGCAACGCTGCAAAACGCCAGGCTTCTGTGAAATGGGTAAACTGTGATCTGAAGTTGAAGCTAGAAAAATACTAAAGCATAAAAAAAAAAAAAAAGTAGGAGCTGAGGGAACAGAAGCAGAAACACCCTTTGCAAATTCCACACTCTTCAGAAAAGCCTACCTTTAAAAAAAGAAAGCTTACAAATACCCACATTCAAACCCACAAAATAACCCATTAATCCTGTTAATTGCTGTCCAAAGCTCCTCATTAAGTTAAACATCAAAAGTAGGCCACGTTAAGAGCTACTATTCCTCCCAGTTCCCTTACCTCCCCTTCTTCTTGGCCATCCTTTCCTCTGCAGAAACTCTACAAACCCTGAAACTATTGATCTTCCCTGTCAACACAAACCAGGTACTGCAACTGCACACACACCGACCCGTCCAGCTAAACTGTATCTCTTCCCCCAACACCTCCATTCTAGTCCCTCTCCCTTTTGGTAACTCTACCACCTGAAACAAAATATTTATAAAATGCACCAGCCAAGAAGCCCACTGACACAGGATGAGGAGGCAGGAATGAATTATGTTCGACATTTGTTAAGCCAGCACCAGGGCATCTGCTGCAAGGCTGTGGTGAAAGTGTTTCTATCAACTCAGCCATCTTGTCTGGAAAATGATAAACCCTGGAGGGATATTTGCTGTTAATGTTTCCCCCATTCGCAAAGCAGCTGACTAACACAAGTGACACAGAATAACGCTGCTGTTATGAATATAATGTAACATTTTAACGGTCGTTCTCAAGGATCTCTATTTCACAAGGACCCACACAACAATTTCTCATTGGCATGGTATGAAAGTATGCGTTACACAAGGTTTGATAAATTTTGAAGCACACGCACAAAGTAAAATAAAAAACCAACATCAACCTGTGAAAAGAAAAAAACCCTAATTTTTCCACATCAAGTGGAGATAGCTTGGTAGATCTTACTGGTTTGTTAAATACAGAATAAATTCACAAAAAGAGAACGTATCTTTACACTTAGCATTTATCCTGTGGTTGGCACTACTAGTTAAACGCGTTACCATTGTGCTCTACATTCAAAGAAAGTTTTCAACATGTTGACACAGTCTGACTATAGCTGCCTATGCACATCGTTAATCAATCCTCCACACCCCCCCCCTTACTATAAAAGGCTTCTTATTTTTTTTAATAGAATGCCAAGCTTTTAGAGTACTACTTATTTCACCCGGCAATGTTTTTCCTTAAAGACATTTTTATCTTCAATAGCAACACCACGAGTAAGTACCTGAAACAAGGTAGAATTAATTGCTTAAAAGAAAAGGATGGGGCAAACATGGCGTAAGACTCTCATGGAACATGCCACAGAAAAAAAAAACACAACTGCCATGTAACTCTGGAATAATTGGCTCCATACTTTCAACATTAAAAGCAGCCCCTTTCAAGGTAAAAGGAACTAGGCTGTCCATAGCGCATTAGTGTATAATCTCCAAAAGGCTGACGTTAACTGCACATTTGAAAATGAACCTTCAGGAACAGTCATGCTGTCACAAGGCTGTTAGACCCTTTGTGTTTGAAAACTCTGCCTGAATGCAAGCCTGTAGTTTTATTAGGTTTAGGCAATGAATTCGGAATGATGGGGGGGGTTGTGTGCATTTCGACTGTTGTAGTTTGGTTTAGGTTTCTGTTTTGGTTTGTGGTTTTTTGTTTGTTTGTTTCAAAAGCAATGCTACATTCTCATATCATTCTTGTTCCTTCCAATCACCTTTCATTGCTTCTGTCTCCCAAGGAAAGTGAACCAAAGAATGACAAGGGCATACCAATAATATAATGGATCATATCAAAGTATAGTCATGTTACCCTGGAAATGGCTTAACATTTTCCAGTGAAATCACACTGCTTCTGTACAAACGTGGTAGTCAATTTTCCTATGTGGACAAGCTGAGGGTGAGACTACATCACATAAAAACCAAATTAATTGCAATTTTAATGCTGCGGTAGATACCTATGCATGTTATTGCTTTCCACTGTAGAATGAACACTCACTGGTGCTATCACCTTAAAACCAAAAACCAAGAGTAACTTGAAACACGTGCCTTCCCCTCATCTCAAGTCGTTAACTAGATGATTGCATTGTATCCTAGGAGATTTGCTTGTTAACATCAATTCAGTTTTCAAAGGGCAGGCGACTATATTATCGGATACTTTGACTACCACTGGCTATAACTGTCCTTCATGGCAGCCCGTGTTGGTAGTTTAGAGTGAGGCTTTCAGCAACGTTGTGTTAGCTTCGAAAAACTGGGTAACAGGGAGGGAGGAAACTGTTAATATGACAGGTTTTTTCGGGATTATGTTGATCAGTAACAAGTCTGTTAGTCATTTTGTCTGCGACACATACTGTGCTCCTTGGAATAAATGCAAATAAAAGTTTAACAGGTCCAGATAAGATTAAAAGTTAAAAACCATTGTGTTGGTTTCCAAACCTATGATAATGCTCCATACAGGAAGAGTTCAAGAGACAGGCAACCAGAAAAAATAATTAACCATGAATTGTAGTAAAGAAGGTAACAGGTCAGCAGAGCACACTGTCACTTGCATGGCATGGAAAATCTATATAATCTAAGCATCAAACTTCCTACTTTCCTACTAAATTTTCTTGTCTTGTGTTTCTTACCCAAGAGGAAGAATCCAGCTAGCAAGACTTGAACTGTGGAAGGGGTAACAAACCAGGTTGCTTCCCAAATTAGGATATTCTCCAGGTACTGTAGTTATGGATACATGCGTATTTTAATTTACTGTGAAGGAAAACATTTAACACACCAAAGAATTACATCCAACGTGTAGGAAAACAACAATTTCCTTTTAGCCTTAGAGGTACTAACTTCAGAAAAAGAACAGTTATTTACTGTACAGATATACGGATTTCTAAGAACATGTGAATTTTTAAATAGATTAAATATGTGGGACAAGGTGAAAACATTACAAGATACAGCCATTTACCTGTGTCCTTTTTTGGTATCTATGTTAGAAGAGTACCTGTTCTATATTCAGTGCTCTGTCAATTAAAAACAAAAAACCCAACAACAAAACCTAACAAGCCCACAACTAATACAAATTATTTCCTTACAGTCACTCACAGCAGACAATTACCCTGAGCAGAGTAACATCCAGTAATGACAGCTCAGCTGGGCATAAATTCCCACAGCACCCTTGACAACTCCTATTTTCAAAGATGTATTAAAAGTGGAAAAAAGTATATAAGCGAAGAACACACATAACTGAATTCAAATAGTAAGTTCTTATAGTGGTGGGCTGTATTTACTTTGGTTTTGGTGTGGGTTTTGTTTTTTTTATATTTAAAACCACGCAGGCCTTCTTAACTTGTATTTCCCTACTCAGAAGCAAGCTGCTGCTAACCCAAACAGCACGCACTCCTTTCTCCCTTCAGAAAAGACTGGAGACACAAAGCAGTAAGACAGGTTTTCTATTACTCATGTTTCCCTAATCCATCAAACACATGCTACTGCAAAGTGGTCTCATAATTGAAACCATTCTAATTGTCAAATACACGAACAAAGCTTTTTCTGTGGTTCACTAGCCATTTTTTAACTGTGGTTTGGTTACTCACCAGGCTTCGAAAAATTTGCAACAACATGACCCCAGACACCCAGGAGGACCCAGAACAGGTGTACAGCCTGCAACCTCCGAGCACCAAGGTACGCAAAGCTCACGGCATTCCGGAGGTACCGTTCCACAGAATTCCTCAGAAATGCTTCAAAGCTAACAGAGGGAGCCTCCTACAAAAGGGCTTTTAACCGATTAAAGGGTTTAATTAATGGGCGCGCATCGTTTCTGTTCAGAAAAGATGCAGGTACCTGCAACTTATTTTTTTCAGTGTCTACATCTCAGAGGGCATATATCCCATGGCTAACAGATCCCCCGGGGGAGTAAGAAAGCAGAGCTGCCAGGAACCCAGCAGCCTTCAAGCAAGCAACGTCAACATTAATTATTATGGAGACAAGGCAAAATAACACAGAGGCAACAAAGCTTTGGCAGCATCTTACTTTCCTGCTGCCCTTCAAACACACTTCTAATGAAATAAAATGGAAATCCCCACTATATACTGCAGATGAAGGTGACCTTGGGAAGTGGGGGAGAAGAGGAATAAAAGCAGATGGATGATCTGAGGAAACTGCCTGGTATCCAACAGACCAGCTCCCCCCCCAGCCCCATCCTTCCACCTGGTAACAACCATTCAGAAACGGACAGGTCTAATTAAGTGTCAGAGCAAACCATATCTATCAACGTCTACCCACTAGGTTTCCACTAGCTGTGTTTCTCCCCTGCACTGCTCAATCTGCAAAGACTTCAACTACAGACATTAACCCAATTAAAGAAACTACCTCTTCTTATTAGCCTTCCTTTTGCCAATAGAGTATTACAGCTGCAATGAAGTTGCAAAAGCTGGAGGCTGATTAACAGACTATTTGGGGAGTAAGTTACACAATGGACTCTTTTCAACATTGAAGGAGAAAGGACATATTCCTGGAGAGAGACTGAAGCAAGAATATCTGAAAAATCAGTAGCCCAGAGAACTTCTTATTCCTAAGATAAGGAGTCCCTGCCAGTCTGGGGTTTTTTGTTGTTTTGTTTTGGGCTTTTTTCCCCCCTCGTTTTGACATGACCTTTATGGAACAACAAACCAAGACTGAACAGTGCACCAGAAAGGCTGTTTATCTACAGCCTGCAGGATTCCATCCACATTTTCAGCTCCGAGCTGACAACTAAAGCAATCAAACATAATGTGAAACTCTGTTTTAAAAATTTCCCATATCTTTTCTACATAAGTTCACTTGAAAAGGTCAAAGCGAAACGTCAGTAACTCAAAAAAACCCAAAAACTTAACACTAGTTTGGCACAGACATGTATATATAAAACTATTTATTCAGTGGTGATTTACATAAATTTGTTACGTACTACTTAATTGCTGAAGCAGTGAAAACTTCTACAGTCACAATTTCTAAATGCCAGCATGGTTTTTTTAGAGTCACGACTCCAGATTGTGTAAACGTGGGATAAGGACTATGAAAGGGTGATCGGATGAGGTGGGAAAACGGTAGGGCAGTCTTCCCTTAAACGCTTAACAATCCCATTGATTTGTCTTCAGCACCACTATTAATATGCTTCACGGAGAAATATTCAGAAGATACGAGAGGGACAAGCAGGGTCATTCATAATAACCAAAACCAGCAGCTTACAACCTCCATTTGTCTCTCTACAGTAGACACACACCTATTAAATAAAGCTTTCTAAAAGTATATGCATTATTTCCAGATATATCTTAGACAGCTACAGGTTAAAACTCTCTGGCTGCTCAAACCTAACAAGACTTTAGCTTCCTCCTTTTCATCCTTTAGCTGAAAATCATTTGAATCATTTTTTAAAAGCTTACAAGTTTAAGAAACACAGATTTCTCTGAAACAAAAACATTACTCACCTTGAAAGAATATAAATAAGGGAAAGATAGGGAGGAGAGCTTTATGCCCATAGTGAGCACACAAATTCTTTTTAGAACCTCTTATGCTCACAACAAAAGAACATTCTTCTAAAGCCAGGCAGCAACAACAACAAAAATCTATCACATCAAATGCCACAGAATAAGAACATGAGCTGGAATTGGTAAATCAATATAACTTTAACACAGCACTAAAGGTGGAAGGCCTTTGTCCATGTCACTTCATGGTAACAAGGTGAAAGTCCAGTCATATAACCCACAGAGTTATTCTACATAACTGGATCTGATTTCACAGTGGGAATTAGGATAAACGCATTTTTCCATATGCTCTTTAGGCATCCGGAGTGTGCAAGGTTGACAGCACGTATTTTTAGTCACATCTGAATCCGCCTGGTATGAAATTTTGCAGAACAAAACCAGGGTTCAAACCAAACCCCACCTATTTCTGTAAATTATGTTCTTCCAGTCTCTGGAATTGCAACTGTATTTCTCTAATACAACGAAAGGAAACGTACGCAGAAAGCGCAGTCTGTGCGACATCAAGATTGCAGAGAAGTCAGCCAAACTCGAGTGAAGCACAACTACTAAACACGAACACTGCCCAGGCAAAAAAAAACCCCTTACTACACAAACTAGCAAGTATACAATCTGTGATGAGGTCATGAGGCTTACATGACACACCCTCCCCTACAGAGACAGGCAACAAACGTGTCTTTTGGGCTCTTAGAAATCAGCAAGCATTTAAAATGGCAAAATCCTTCTCTTCCCTTGTGCTGCTAAATGGAAAAGATAAATCCAAGTAATGCAGTTAGCATTGCACATTTGTCTAAATTTACTCTTAACCCTAAAGGCAACTTCAGGGAAGGGAAAGTAATGGATGGAAAGTAATAGTGGTAGGGCTGCAGGAACAAGGGAAGGAAAAAGAAAAGGGCTGGTTTTATAGTTTAATGGGGTTTGGGGGGGTGTGCGTGTGGGTTGTTCTTTTGTTTGTTTATTTGTTGGGGAGGTAGCATGATTTATTTCTCCAGTTCCTTCTAACTGCAATTCAGGTAATGAAAGACTTGAGCTTTGGCAAAAGATCCCCTCCTTAGCCATAAAAAAAAAAAAAAAAAAAAAAAAAAGGACCCGCAATTAAGCTTACCAGAAACAAAGCTAATCAAACTTGAACAGTAACAAAGGGCAACAGAAGCATGTTCACTGTATCACATCTTCCTTGCTGGCCAAGAGCCCAGAGTTTTCATTACATTCTTTTTTCTCCCCCCCCATTTCACAATAGCATTAACAAGCCCTGGCCCAGGACGCCTAGCTTTACAAACTGTATTTGTAGGAGGTCAGCTTTTCATGAGGCCAAAAACCCAGCATGTGGAAAGCGTTAAGACTTTCATGTAGTAGAGGAGGTTCTTAAAACTACTACTGTTCAACCCAAAAATCTTGGAGTTTCACAGATCATTAGAGGTTTCTCAACCACAGAGAAGGGCAGAGTTAGCAAAATAAATCAAGAGTTCCTGTGGGATGTCCTAGTGCTTTACACAACAAGAGGCGCTAGGCACAAAGCAGGCTCAGAATTGAACAACAGGGAGGACTTCTCAAATTGCATGAGGAAAGAGCTGTTTTATAACCTGGAATGTACTCTCCCTTTCTTTAAAGGTTAGGGTCTAGAGGCATTGTACAAAATAATTCAGTTTGTGTCAGGGGCATTGGGAGGAAGGGAAAACAGAGCCCAGAAAGTATGTCTGGGGGAGGGGAAGGAGAGGAATGAACTCAACTGTTCCTCCCAACAGGAACAATCTATTTCACCGTGGCAATAGAAGTACTTATCAGCACCTTTTTAATGCCAGACTTCTTACTGCTGTACACGAGTTTGGTAGCATGAAAAGAAACAATATTCCTCTGCCAATTTTCTATGTACCAGATGACCAGAGCCTATAAGGATCTCCCAACCAGCAGTACCGTCAGCATTTTTTATTTTGTCATTAATTTCATAACACTTTGTCTATTTCTTAAGACTCCAAATTCTTTAATACAGTGATTACTTGGGAAATCATCTCTTTTCGTTTACATCTCCCCAAAAGAGCAAGTTTCTAAGTCTGCATTTCAAAAGAAAAGGGGAATTGAAAAATTTAATCTTGAAAGAACTAAATCCGAAGGAAACACACCCGTCAACATTCTAGGATTTTTAAAAAATAAGGGATGTAAAAAGCCAAAGGTCTTCTGTGGAACCTGCTTTGGTTCCTCAGCGTTTGATGCGACACGACCTGTACCTTCTTAACCAGACTGAAAGCAAGAAGTGAAGCAGCGTGTTGAATTTCTTCACTGCAGAATGTGAGATGCTGCAGCACAAGGATGTAGTTCTACCTGGGGCAATGTTGGAGGCACAGTCAGCAGAGGGAGCCTCTTCTACTCCAAGCAAAAAGCACAAACAGCACAAATGGTGGCCCCCAGTCTTGCAAGATACTTACTACTCACAAGCAGGAACGGGAAACCCAAAGCCGAAGCATTTTGCAGGCTCACAGCTTCGTTATCTTCGTTTTCCACATACCAGATGACATTAAGATGCCTGAAAATGCATTCTACCTCTTGGCAGGGAAAGGAATCCCCCACTATAAATCCACCACCATACACATGCATACAGGGGCTACGGTTCAGATTTGCAGCCTTCCTTCTACCGACTGATCACCTTGCAGAACAGGCCTCTTCCCTTACGTGCTGCTGTGACAGAAACCATAGATGTTTACCCAAAAGACCGCCACCATCATCACCTATAAGTAATCATTAGAATTTTTATGTCCAGAGAATTTGAATTCTATCATACTCCTAAGCATTTTTCTTTCAGATACAAAATAGAAAGGGGAAACAAAACAAAAGCAAACGTAGCACATTTCAGCTTCTGACATTAAATGTTTCTTAAAGTACAAGGCTTACAGAGACTGTGATATCCACAAACTGCCTTAGTTTCCCCTATGGTACAGCCCCTTTAAACAAAAGCCACTATTCTTACCCCCCCTTCTCAGTTTATTCCACAATCTCTGTAATTCCTGGGAGTTTTCCTTGGCAAGAAAAAACAAAACAAAAAAACAGTAATCAAGCACTGCTTCTTTTTTACAGCTGGTTTGAAACAAATGACAAAATGAGTGCATCTGTCTACTGAAGTTGTTATTGTCTTGTTCTCACAGTACAGTTATAGCAGCATATTACAGGATATTTAGGACTGAATAATGTATTTGGGGGCTGATTCTATGCCAAAAGAACACTGTAGATACCGTTCTCACAGTGCCATCTGGGGCAGGAAGCAACGATTAAGGCCAATGATCTGTTGTATAAGAAGAAAGTTAATTTCATGCTCAGGGTGGCAGGCAAGATGCATTAAAAGTATGGTTTACTCTCTGCCAACAGACTTTTCTTTTCTTTTTCCTGGTGCACCATCTTTTGCCCCCAAACTGCTTCTCTATTGAACCCCACACAACCTGGACAACAATTTTACGAATGTCTGTGTTAAGGAACTGAAAACTGCTTTGCACTACTAAGCACTCCAGATCACCCTGACTCTCCTGTAACGTGACTCTTTCAACAAGTCAAAGCTGTTTGTATTTATTTAATGCTTGAACTCAAAAATTCAAAGAAAACTGCTGCAATACCTTTTGAAATTGTAATCTCTCTCTCCCCCACACCGTAAATACACACATGAAACGGCACCACTTGGGACAACACCTAGGTAACATCCTCAGTTGCGTTAGCTACAACCTAGCTGCCCCCGCTCCATTTTTTTCCCCCTTAACGGTACATTTGTAATTAATCTTCATTATCCCTGACTAGGATAAGAAAGCAATGTGGGTGCTGAGGAGGAGAAAATCAAGTAGCGAGACAGAACGCTTGTTCCTCAAATGTGAGCAAGCCACCAGTGTGGCAAAAAGTATCTGTGAGCAGTCTGCACTGGCTTCCAGTGGATAGCTAAGGATAACATTTGGCCCAAATACAACCCCCCCCTGCAAAAAAAAAAAAAAAAAAAAAAAAAAAATCAAAAAACCAATTATGTATAGGCCATAAACATAAAAGTTTAAACACAGAAGTTGAATTAGCTGAAAAAACTGCTCGAGTTTCACTGCAGTTTGAATATCTCAGACTTGAGCAATTGCCATGAAAGTCGCCACTTGTGGAGACAAGTGGTTTGGTGGGCATCTCCCTCCCTTTCTAAAAACCCTTTTTGAAAAGAATTCCTTTGTCTGCTCCATACAGGAATTTTTAAAAGTTGGCACTCCCACTGCGTAGATCAGAAAGAGGAACCAACCATCACCAGGTAGACACCATCTGAAGCACATATTCAGCGCTGATAATGTTGCTCTTCCAAAGAGACTTGCATTGCGTTGTCCCCTTTGGTCCTGTGCCCCCCCGCCAAAAATACCATCTTAGAATGCCACGTACGTGCGTAACAGAAGTCTTTAACTTGCCATAAAACAAAGCTATTGATTCATGTATATCTTTCGTAGTTAAATCAAGTACTTGTAGGATGAGATTTGTGCAACACCGCTTTTACATCAATGCAACTATTATAGAGGACATCAAGGCTTATCTTCCTGCTTTGCCATAGAAGTCCTTGGTTTTCCTGAGCAAGTCACTAGGTTTGCTCCTGACTCAGCTCTTAACTTGTAAAAATTTCAATTCCATACCCAACAGTGCCCTACATCAGGTAGATGACTAAAGATCATGAAATCCTCAGCTGTGGGTCTGTGAGTTAGTACCACAGAGAAGATGACGTGGAGAGTATTTCTTTATTAAGTCATTTCAAAAAAATCAGACACCAGGCAGGATTATATAGATTAATTTCTTCAAGGAGTCGCCCAAATTTTATAACACTAGCACTGTTCTAGGACCGGATGTCCCACAAACGTCACTGTTGCTTATATGACTTTTTTATTTTTGCCTTTCTGAAAGCCATCTTCAAGTCTTAAAGAATATCTTCAGTCGCTAACTGGACGGGAAACAAAACACGAAAGGCTTTGGTACATGGTGTCCGTGGAAGAGAGTCTTGTCAGGATAGGACACTCAAACATGAAAACGAACGGCACAAATTCTCAAACAGATACCTGTTTTATGTACCTGAGATTCATAGGACCTTAGGATTGATGTCTGAGTATTTGATACAATCTGACAACTGCTACAAAAGAAGAAAAGCTATTATCTTTTCTCATAGGGAAAGAAAAACACAGAATAAAAAGTATACGTCTGTTGATGAACAAAAACATTCTAACCAGAGTCACAGGTACCCATAGATGCAAAAAAAGAGAATTCACAATAAGAAAACAAACAAAACAAAATGCCTTAGGATGGTGAATTATAAACAGAAGGTAAGGAAAATGCAGCGTAACAGAGCCACGAGGAGTCACAGAAGCATTGTGTTCTCTCAGTTGTTGAGGAAGACTCAGACAATATTGTATCAATTTCCCAAATCATCTTGGCTTCGGTCTTCAGCTACATACCTTTCACTACAAAGCAGAAATTGTCCTTTTTGGCTCTCTGACAGAACTCAATGCAATTGCCTAATGGCCCTCTTTTGCTTGTAACAATATTTTACCCCTACCCACCTCTAAACCTTCAGAGAAAAATAAACAATGAGTTTCAATCTCGTAATGTAAAATAATAAAAAAACCCCACCAGAGTGCGGAGTTGATTTATTACCCGTGCTAAACGCAATTCTAGAGACCAGTTGGCACAGTGAATACAACTTCAAATCAGAATTATGCTCTTCACCTACAAAGGTTTCTTAGTAAGAAACTCAAATAACCAGCCCAGTTTTTGAGCTGATGACATTGTAAATTACCTTTAGAATACAAAAGTAAAATAATACAACGGAAAATGAATTCTCTTATTCTCTTGAGAGAAAGCTTAAGAGATTTAAAACAAAAACAAAGCATGTTAGGTACTTTCCTTCTTGGGTTTTACTTGCTTCAGCTGAAATTGAGACACACAGATATGCGAAAGGGTATTTTGGTCTTTGGAAGATGTAACCATAGTCATTAATCAGATGACCACAGACTAGTGGCACTGGGCCCTGAAAGTGAACAGTCAATGTAAAAAGGCAGTTCACAGAGCAAGGATTTAAGAGCTAAGCAATATATACCTTCAGGATATGTTAAGTCAAAAGAAGAAACTCAGCAAACTGAAACAAAAGGAACACGCATGGTATATAAACCATGGAGCTGGAACCGTGGCCCAGGCTTGTCCAATGAAGCATACAGTCAGCAGCTCCACTCACCTGTAAGACTTGAAAACAGTTTTAGAGATGAAGATGACATGGTGTATACTAGAGTTAAACCTCTGTGTCTCTTCAAAGACGTTTCCAAACCTTCTGCTTTATTATCCAATAAAATGATGACATTTGCAATAGGTTTAACAGTTAAACTTTTAAGAACAAGCCAAATCACAGCAAACACATATACTGAATATCCCTTACAGATGATCTGGTCTTTGTAAACAGCTTTCAGCTCAGTGCCACCAAAATTTAGGAATATCTCCATCTGAGCTCAGCTCCTATGAGCTCAGCATTTCATTAAATTCTCTGGCTTACTTATTCTGCTCCTGGTGAGAAGCGTGAACTGAATTACTGTATGCCTCCTCAGTAGACTGCTTTACCTTAAAGCCAAACGAATTAATTTAGTGTTCTCTCTCAATCAGCTAAGATAGCCACACTCAAAAAAAAAAAAAAAAAAAAAAAAAAAAGAGAGAGAGAAAAAGGCAAAATGTTCCCCACAGAAGAGTTTGTTATGCAAATGAATCAATGGTTTCACTTACACAGGAAAAGCAACTAACTGATGCCTCTGCCCATTTTTCAAAATGGACTGAAGCCCAGTAGGATATCTGCTATGACTAAAGAAAAAAAGTCCTAGGCTATCATTTTTAAAATGTTGAAGCCTATAGTCCCTGTTTTAACAAGAACAAAAGCCTCCAACTGTAATATCCATGCAATGGAAGCACAAGCAGCAGTGAGCAGAGATGAAATGAAAAGAAGCAGTGGCTGTTTATGTTGGCAGTCGCTTCAAACTCTAATGGAAAATTTCAGCTCTGACTGCATCTAGGCTAGAACAAGTTATTAAGGAAAAAGGTTCAGCTTTCAAACAGAAAAGGCTTACATAGCTTGTCCCTTTCTGAATGCTCCTGCAGCAAAGACAAGTCAGGAAATAATATGCCTTGACTATGCAATGTATTAATATCCTATCATTAGGGGAATATACCATCAAATAAAATACATTTCCTTTGGGAAAGGAGAAGAGTGATAACGCCCATGCCACAGACACAAACTCAGCTATTGGTACAAATAAGTTATACCACTAAATGCAAAGATTAAAAAGCTAATGTAGGGCTAACTAATCACTTTACACTAACGGACCAAAATATATTCACCTAATTAGCCCTCTCTTTTGATCAAAGGAAAACTGCTATTTGAACAATTATGTTGAGGGAGAATGTTTACCTTTCATATGCTCACGAGAATTTTGCACAAATATTACTAAGGCTGTTTGTTGACATGAATAGTATACAGTTCGTCCTCAGAGAGGACAAACACCTTGCCAGCCTGCACATATGGTAACTGCGGTGACCTTTCAGCTACTACACATTTGCACTATATTTAAGAGCTACTCAGGAAGCCAGTATTGTATATTATGTAACACAAGATTAAGCATTAATGAGTCAAGAATAAAATTGTTTATCTAAACCCCAATCTAAAATTAAACAGAAGTTTATGCTGAGAGCTCACACTGCACTCATTTTTTCTCCTAACATTAACAGAGCACGGCTTATTTAGTCTCCGAGATAAGTCCCAACGGCATTTAATCTGGAGAGAAAGATTTTACTATCAGAAGAGAGACTATTTTTCCTGCAGAAGAAAGTGATGCATATTTAGTTCTTCTTACGCACATAAATACAGCACATTGCAGGTGTTTTGATCTAAGGAAAACGGTATTCATGACTTCTGTTTACACTGTGTTTTAAAGCTAAATACAGAAGCATCCACCCAGAGGCAAGACCTTTCGATTGCACTGTCGTCTCCTGCTAAGCAGCCAAACCAAAAATCACACACACCAAAGATACCTATGTGCTCAATAGGGAAATTCAAAACAGAATTAGACCAAAGTCTGCATGCCTCCACAAAGATTCACTGTCCCCTTTTCAGACTTCTCACTAAGCAAGCAGCTCTACAAGGCTCACTAAAGAGCTTCAGCCTGCCAGAAAAAAAGACAAGCAGACAGTTAGACCATCGTCACAACCACTGTACCATGAACCTTCCCTGAAGAACGCAGCAGGAGTCATTGGAGAACCTCAAAACATTCAGATAGGTGTCATCCCCAGTTTTAAGAACAGGTAGAAGAGGTCAAAATACTTCGGCCTATTCCCATGGAAGACACAGCGCTTCCAAAGCCTCAATTACGTTGCAGCATACGCCATGGCTATCTAATGATATAACACAACGTTATTCTTAAACCCATGTAAGGCTGCCAAAGGGACAATCACACACATTCCCCCCTCCGTCTCCAAGACGTTTGAGGTCTGCTGGTCAGACAACAAACCTGACATAAAGCAGGCTGCGTGAACTCCAGCCAGAGGAAAACAAATCTGTTCCTTCTGGGACCATGGCCTTAAATCATTCAGGCAAACTGAAACTGCACCCTAACCGAAGCTTACAGAAGTGTTTCTGAGTGACCAGCACAAGGGTGGGCTGCGTGGAACAGGACCCAGCTCTAAATCTGAGCAAGCTGACACCATGACTTGGCATCCTCCTCCTCCTGCTCTGACTGGACATTATTGCTCTGCACAAGCTCACGTTCATTCCATGTTTCTATTTACCTTTTGCATGTCACTAACACAGAGTTAAGCTATTTACAAGAACACAGTAAGTCGATCCCCGACCTCGTAGGCATTTTAAGTACATTTATCTCAGGCCTGTCACAATGCTGGTGCTTCTAAAACTCTCAAATTCAAGCAGCTCAGTGTAATTACCTAAAGAATTCAGAGCAGGAGAATTTTAAATACTTCGAAAATCCCATATTGTCACAAAGTTTTAGCAAATCATACGAAAACGGGGGGGGGGGGGGGGGGGGAAATTATCACACTTAAAGCCAAATCAGATACTTAAGAAGACTTGTTGCCAGCTGGGTACCTTGCATTCTCACAACATATGAATTTAAATGGAAGTTAATAATGAAAACCGTTCGTGTCACAAAGGCGCCTCCAAAATTTGTTTCTCGGCTTACCACGTAGAAGAATCAAAAGCGCTGCTAAGCACGAACCAAATGAGAGCAGGATACTTCACCAACTGTGCCATTCAACTATAACTAGGAAAAGACTACTGAGGACAAAGGGGAAAGGAAGAAAGATAGGTGGAAACAGAGGAGAAGATATATTGGAGACAGAGTTCAGCGGAAACCCAAGAGGTTTCAGAAGTTTTATTTAAGCTCATCTACATGAAGGCACCTTTTTTCTCCAGGGTATCAGAAGGTTAACACTGATGCAGCCTGAAAACTACTGGCTTTCCTCGATCCATTTCAGCATTCCCACTTCAGCAGAGGGCATGCTCAGATAAGAGCTGATTTTAGTTTCTCTATCTCTTGCTTAAAAAAGCTTGACGAGAGCTATTGACATTCACGCCCACTGGGAACCCCTCTCGGACATAAACTTTGAAGTAAACTGGAAATTCGAAATAAACTGGAAAAGTAAAGACCTAAACAAACATACAGCTTTGATATGCAGCAAATACTTCCCTTCATAAAGATTTTTTTTTCTTGCTGGTTATTCATGTAGAAGAAACAAACAAACAAAAAAGTTGAAAAACTATGTTAAACTAGTTAAAATACACACTGACAAATACAGGGTTTTCTTAAAAGATATTGTACATTATCTGTGGAGAGGAAAAAAAAAAAAGCAAAGGCACAACTCAAATAGGACATTCCTTAACATGCCTGTGAAAACTTATTACAGTATGGCCTAATTCTCATCTCTCACCACGGCCACTTTACACCTTCCAATATTATAAAAGAAATACAGTGTCATATTCACTGCTATATTCTGACTTCCTGTACAGCAGCCTCAGCTTGATTTAATATAAAATAGGCCTAGTCTCTACAATAATTTTGTATTTCTACCGTATTACTTATCTTCCAGTATTGTAATACTCCAACTGCAGGGCTTAAGACGATATTAGGAAGAGCTCTCCCCCAGTGAAAGCAGCATAAATATAAGTGTCTAGAAAAGGCATGCATTATACAAGAAGCATGATAATAAGGAGATTTAGCTTTAAGTGGGTTTTGCAGAGAGGCAAAAACCCTGGCTCCCCTCCCCACAGGCTTCAGTGACTGGTAAGGTAAACTCTAATAAATGAGAAACGTGCAGGATGTATTGACCTATAGCCTGGTTTCCATTTAGGGCAAGTCACTTCAAGAATGCCCCTGACTCATTTCCAAGTAGCTTTTGCAGAACCTGGGAGTTGCTGTAGTACTTCTGTGTTCATATAATAATCTTTCGAGTTTCACCTCATGTTAATATGGTGGCTAAACAGGAACACAACACCTTTTTTCTAGCCTTTCTGGAATTGCTAGAGGGTTACTTCACACTGCAGTAGAAAAATGGCAGGCTAAGTGTCTGAAATCATTCTGGCGATGAAAAAATACAGACAAATTAATTCCGCAGCCTTATAATTTACATTGTTCATTATTCCACTTTTAAGCAAGAAAAGCAAAACTGGATAGTCAAATATTATTTACTGCAGCCTTTATTCTGCATGTCTTACTACAGCAAAACTGCTGTAAATTTTGTCTGAAAAAGACTGGGAATTAAAAGAAAGCAGAAGTGAGACGTGTGGACAAAAATGGGAAACAGAGATTAAACAATCCGTTGTAGGTCAAAGGTTATTTGTACATCAGTTACCACTAGAGGCTAAAAAAGCCTGCTCAAAACCATCAACACACTGCTTCCCAGTTGCTCACACTTAATATTTAGTCTTCTCTATACTAAAAATTTAGACCTAACGAAACAAAAATGTAACACTTGAAAAATGATAGCTTATATAAAGTTTCACACCACCTGCAAACTTGCAAAACTTTTACAAAAAGCCTTAGGCCTGATATCCAAGTTCAAACGTAGAAGTCAAGTAGCACAAACACGGTCAGACACCTGCCCCCAACTCGCAGTTCTTTAGTTTTTCTATTCCCTTCTCCTGCAAACTGTTCTTCTCTATCACAGAGACATTTTATATTTAAAAGCATATTTCACAATTGCTGTAATTCAAAGTTTAGAAGAGGACTTTTGCCTCTCAGTAACTTTATCGTCAGCAGAATTCATTTCTAAAGTAAACACCAATTCGTTCTAAGTACATTGCTAGGAGATACTCCAAAGAAAAGAGGAAAGGACTGCTTGAGCTGACTATATGCTGGATTCATTAGATGTTGCTAAGAAGCATACTATTTCGGCATTCCTTCTAAGCTGTCATCTTTCCAACAGTGGGCCCTCATGCCTCAAAATCCAACAGAATACCGAAGCAAAGTCTACCTACACTTGATCAGTAATGAAGTTTTCACATCTTTCTCAACAGAATCAGTGAACGTATATATACCAACTGAGGCACTCCAGGAATCATTTCATCCTTCCCTTTCTACTTGACTTACACGGTGTTACCACCTATTTAACCAACAAAAGATTGCGATATCACAGCATCGTCTCACAAGAACATCTCAGAAGAGAATGGAAACATCCTACAGCACATGATAGGTTTTAAAATATTTTTACAATAACACTCTTCCCCACTGAACATCCAAATTCCACACACGCAAGTGTCTAAACAACCAGCTGTGCTTTAAATAAGTATTTTCCAGATCACTAACACACTACTAGAAAACAGTCTAACTCAATTTTCATCGAGTTATTTCCCTTCTAAATTCAGAACAAGTATGAAAACCGCTTTCCAAACCCACCCTCCCAGCAGTTAAATGACACCTGCAGAATAGAAACCGAAGCTTCTAGAGAAGCTTGGCAATTAGGACTAATGGAAAAGTAACTAGATTCCCAAGGCTTCCCAAACCCTCTTTCCTTTGCAGAAGTCAACCACTCCTCCCTGTCCATCTTCCTTCTAAGCACTTGCCAGGATTTTCAATAGAATGACAGTTATGTAAGCTTCATGAAGTTCAGTAGAGTAATAAGCTACAGATCAATTCAGAAACTGAAGTTCCACACTTGCTGTCCACATGTTTCAGGAACGTGAAGAGTTAAATGCAACCACCGAATCCTGCAGGTCACAGGAGCAGGCACATACCTCAGTCTTCCAGATTCAATTAGATTTTGTTTTGTTTTGGCTTTCTTTAATTACCCGCTGCCATTTGAGCCCAACTGGGTGACATAAATGTATTATCCCGTCGTAATGTCAGAATTTAAAATTAGATTTGGTCTCCAGAAATACACTTCATCCAACCTTAGCGGCTCCGTCCAGCAATGACGACTATTTTATGTAACGTCTTTCATACACTGAGACCTAAAAACTGCACTAAAAATTACAGCTACCTTCTCTGGCCGTGGATTTCTCTTCCATTTATCTGAAGAGAACTCAGCTCAGGGTGAAAAGGAAACAGTTTCGTAAGATCAAACACTGAAGCAGCAAGAGGAAAAGCAAATTACATAAAGTCCAAATGTACTTACAGTCTCCTTATTCGGAAGCAACTCCTTTCGGATCCTGAAGAAGTTCTTGCCGTACTGCCTCAACCCCTTAATAAAACGTTTCTGTGATAAAAGATAACAAGAACAGTATGTCAGCAGAAGGAGGGGAAAAAAAAATAACAAAAAAATCTTGTTAATCAGCACAACTGCCAAACAATGTTCTTAGCTTAAGGTCTGTCGATAGAAGGAAACGTCTACCTACACGGCAACCGAAACAGGCAGGGAAAAAAAGGCTTGGAAAAGATACCGAAAAATTCAAACCGCATTCCCTTCCATGTCAAACTTCCAACATTTGAAGCTTTAAAAAAGTCAGTACCACAGTCAGTTCTTTTCCAAAACGCCCCAAGTATTCTGCCGCACGGCTCTCTCGAAGTCTATTTTTCAACTCGGAAGCAGCAGGCGAAGGAAAATACGCAACGCTGATTCTCAGGGGAAAAAAGTGACTCTCCGGAGAAGGTGCCGCAGGGGTTAAAGAGTCCTTGCAGACGCCAACCCGCCGGATTCACCCTTCCTGATTTTTCGGCGGAATACACCCAAACGGCTTCCCGAGAAAGCCCTCCGACAGCGGAAAGCGGAGCCGCCGCCGCTCTCCCCCTTCCCCGTCCCCGCCGCGGCTCGCAGCGCTCCGCGGTCGCTCCTTCCTCCTCCTCCTCCTCCTCTTCCTCTCGCCCTGCAGCCGCCCGCCGGGGCCCGGGAGGAAGGGGAAGGCGCAGGTAGGGAGCGGCGATGGCGGGTGGCCGGGGCTGCGGCGCGGGGAGTGGAGGCGAGCGGAGGAGCCGAGAAGGGAGCGGAGCGGAGGGCCGGGCGGGAGGCGGCGGCCGCGGCCGCCCAGCATGTGATCGCGGCGGGGTTGGGCGGCGCGGCACCCGCGGGGCGCGCCGCAAAAGGCGGCCTGGATCGCCGCACCCCCCCTCCCTTCACTTCACCCCCTCCAGCCCCGGCCCGGCGGGGCCGCTGCCCCCCCCCCCCCCCGGGAAAGCCCCGCGAAATCAGCCGCCGGATTAACGCCCGCCCGTCCCGGGCTCTGCAACGGGCTGGCGTCTTTCCTCACCGCCCCCCCCCCCCCAGCCCCTCTGCCAGTTGCTGTATCTCGTCTGCCGCACCCCTCGGCTGCCCGGCTTCTACTCGGCGGTCCCCCCCCCCCCCCCCCCCTTCAGCTGCCCCTTGCACTCATGTTTCCCCCTCTGCAATGCCCCCCCCCGGCAAGATAACGCTTCAGCCTCCAGCTGCAAGCATCGCTCGCTCCCCTCCTCCTCCACCTCCTCCTCTCTTTCCGGGGCCAGCACCTTCATTTGGGGAATCTGGTGCAGGGTGCTATCCCCCCCCCTCGTCTCACCAACGTTTCACCCCCACGAATCGGTACCAGGAGATGAAGGCTTAAGCACGGAGTGCCTCTTTTTGGAAGGGCCAGGCCCGAGGACTTTTTTTTTTCCCCCCTATAATAAGCATACAGGTATTAACACTAGCAAATAACCAAATTCTGCCCAAAAAAAAAAAAAAAAAAAAAGGTTGTTGAGTATACAGGCCCTAACATTCTGGAGGGAGGAAGATGAGAATTAATAATTCCCTAAAAAGAAACATACCTCAAAAGTTGGCTTAATGCATTTTGGACCCCATCTTCTTGCAAACATCTACGTGAAGGAGGTGGGCAAGTGATTAGAGGCTTCCATGTTGTGAAGTGGATAAGGAATCCCAGAAAGGGTAATTTGCCACTAAAATAGTGCTCTGTACACCTCATGAGCTCCCACCACAACGGTGAATATGAGCGAGCAGTCTCTTTGGAACCTCATGCATATTATTTTCCAGATATGCTCCCACGGGGATCTATCCTTACCTAACCCTGACCCTCAAAACCAGCAAGACTGCTAGGGTTTGCCAAGAACATGCCTGGGGGCACAGAGACAAGAATTAACCACCAGTTGTGTATGCTCTGAGATTACAGTCCCTTCCAGTATATAATTTGCTCATACCCACCTGCTCCTCTTAAACCAGTGAACAGAGCAATCGGGAGTTTAAGAGTTCAGTGACCGAGGTGCTGGGGTTTCTGAACAAGGGAAGTTTTACTATGGCAAGGTACCAGCCCCCCCCCTTCACAGGCAGAAGTCACACATAGCTGCAGAGCAAGATACCAAGGCTGCCTACAGCATGTAACTGGTCACTAACGCGCATGCATACTTCCCACTTTTTACCGCATGAATGACAAGGAATTTTCATTACGCCGAGGGGAAGGCCGATCGCTCCCCTGGCACCACGCGCATACCTCTTCTGCCTCGTCCTTCTGGGCAAGACAAGATGGCAGCCGCAACAAGGCAAACAAACGTGCCCTCATACCACTCCCAACATCCCAAAGAGCAATATAATTCCTGTCTGCAGCTTATCACAAAGAACGAAAAGCAACTAAATGAAGAAACATTTAAAAACAGGCAATCCGAAGGGAACTCGGATCCTAAACGACGCAGCTCAGTTGCTGGCTTTGACGTCACTGCCTCGTGGACTGTATCAGAGGTACGATGCTTTTGCAGCATCGGTTAACAGAGCATATATAGGAAAAGGCAACATAAAAAGCTGTAGGGGAATAAGAAGAAACCAGAGCTGGAACACTCCAACCATGGATGAAAAAAGCACAGTGAAATACGAGAGCGCAATCTGGTCCACTGCATGAAATGAAAAGCCCCGATTCCCTGTTCCTCATTTTGCCAAAGACTTACGGTGGTGTATCTGAATTCTCAAGGGACCGTTTTATTTATTTTGTAAGATTCCTTTTAACCAAATTATTTCACATTTGTTTTGTGTTGTGATTCAACTCTGTATTAAAACAAGCCTATGACAAACTGTTTTCCTTTGAACTCATGAGATGTCAAAAATTCCTACTGGGAACGTAAGCCTAACATATAGCCTATCTGAATAACAGAAATTGAGGGAGCTTGAATTGCTGTTCCAAATATGAATGAAGTCAATCCTCCTGGCATTCTGAAGTTTTGGCCAATTACGCTGTCACCTTTATCGGTGTCATACAGAATTATCCCTAGGCTATTGAGGCAGTGCAAGATATCCAACTATAAAATAGTTCTGTGCCTCTATTGAAAGGCAAGAGAAAGCCACTTCTTAATACACAAAGAACAACAAAGCACACAAAAATTAGTTTCTGAAACTTAGACAGAAATTCTAAAGCTTAACAAAATTATCAAGGTTTTTTTAAAACATTTTCAGATTTTCCTTCCTATTCTAGTCTTCCATTAATTCAGGCATCATGTTCAGTTCTCTCTTAGGCTGCAGCAAGAAGTTACTTCTTTTCTCCAAGTCAAGCACAAGAGAGACCTCTAAATGGTTTTATATATTTAAAAGAACTAAATAGTTGCACACCAAATCAGAAGTGACCTGTTGCTCTCCAGCGCCTCATAAAACAGACTGCCTAACACAGTTTAAAATTTCTCTCCTCTGCACAAATGACATGCAGCAAATTTTATGTCTGCATTTTAATGGTGCAGGAGATGTTGCACTACTCGCAGAAGGCATCTGAAAATGACAGCTGCTGAATTAAAATAGTCTTACAATACAGGGCTGGTAGAACAATGAGGCTCAAACCTATGGATGCGTGAGAAAGAGAAGTTTTGATAAAAAGTGGAAGTGGCTCTAGGGCACAACGGTTTAGAAATCCAAGTTCTGTACTTTTAAAAATTAAGATAAACATTTCAATTTTACCACTTAGGTTTAACTTTAAAACATTATTTATGACAGAATTCTGTCAGCATTGTTGTTTGTACTGTTCACTGAAGACAAACTGTAGCACAATTAAAAAAACCGCTACGGATAATTATCGCTGCGAAGCGGCATTAGGACATCCCATGGCTTGCTAGGTCAGTCAATGTTGAGAGACAACGCAGTTATATTTTACAAAGTGGTTACCATGGCTATTGACCAGCCATAACACAAGATCTCCTAATATCATTTTATAATTTGAGCTTCCCCAATGAAATGTATTAGATTCTGCAGTATCCTGCTACAATGTGTAAACAGGGAGCTATAAATAACCCAGGAAGAACAAGGAACAAGCATGTTAATGTTTGCATATGTGTTACTTGCAGGTCCCATATTTTATCCCGAGAAACAAATATCATGACAAGATACACAAAGCCATTATGTTCTGACTAACAGAGCTCAGATGGCGTGTTTATCAATGTGATGATAATGCCATTGCAAAGCTGTAGTTAAGGTTATGCGTCAGGGTTTCTATTATCAAGAGATTACACAGCTTGGCAGGAAAAATTTGCTGCTGCACGCTGAAATTCAGCACCCCAGGTTTTAACTGTGAACTGAGGTTCCCGGTTCAGTTTTCTTCTTTACTGCAGAAATCTAAAATGAAGCTCTTTCTCAAAGCACGCAAGAATAACATCTGGTACAAAACCAACCTGTTTAATCAATTGAAGAATTTCAAACTGAAACCTCATGGGCTTCAGAAAGGCAGGACGACTCTGATAAAACTGTAAATTCATAACTGCTACTGATATGTCTCTTCTGGGCTGCTGCTTCAATAAGATTGAGATCAAATCTATTTTCTCTTAGAAAATCCATGTGCTATTTCATTCCCCTTCCCATGACTTCCACCTGGTTAATTAGTGAAGAGCATGTTGTAATGCAATATATTTACAAACACAGAGCCTTTTCTGTTGCTTCTTAATCCAGGAAATAAAGGCTTTTTTTCTCAGTCTTTCTAAAAAAAAAAATCTCCTCTTTAGACCAAGTCCAAGAACAGCAAGATCTTCTCTCAACCTTGTCCTTACTTAGGAGCGTATAAAAAAAGGAGGATTTTGCTATCATCAAAGCAGTAGGTACAGTGCATGGTTTGAAAGGCCCAAGGTTTTCTGGGCAGATGCCAATTGAAGTTTTTCACCATCTTCCATATTTAACAGGCCTTTTTAAGTTTTATAGTAAATACAGTAGGAAAATTTACGGGGTTTTAATAGTTAACAGCAAATAAATGCTAAATGCATAAAAGCATCTTTATTTCTTAAATTTCATGAGATGAAAAATTATGGCAGTCGTTCTGAAAAGAAAATGAGATCTGGTTCTATCTGCAAAACTTCTGTTAAATGTGCAGCACATTTATAGATTGCCCCAAATAATTTTTTGGCATGCAGACATTGTATATGCACACTAGCTGAATTTCAGTGCACAGAGTACATTTTATTAAAAGCTCGGCTGAGTTTTAACATTATATTTCACTTACGTGTGTACAGTGCAAATAAAGGCAACTGCTGATAACGTTAAGTGATACATACTGTCCTCTGGAAACAGAAGTACCCTGATAGTTTCCTTAAGATGATACAGTTTAGCCTAAAGATGTCAGATATCTCTTACAAAAACGTAACTTGTGTTTTTCACAATTTTTTTTCCACTAAACTATACCTGGCTGTAGCAGAAAATGATACCAGTATTTATTGTATCTTTATCTCAAAGGAATTCTATATGCTCAATAACAGACAGGACTAAGTACTACTCAGTAACTAATTCCATCAAGGGCAGAAAGAGCTACTTAAAGAAAATGCAGCTGTCACACATATCCAAGGTATTCTCAGGATCCACTGCAGACACCTACCATGCCCATTTAACTCTTTTCACAAGCTGCTTTGTTCCCTGAACGCTCTCTTGCCCAGAAAAAGTCCATCTCTCGGGGTGGGAAGCTGCAGTCAGATGGCTATGCCCTTGCTGGGCTCCATCCACTTCCAGCCCTGGCTGGCAGGCTTTCTCGCAGTCCTGCCTTCTCAAACAGCCCAGGCTGGGGACTGGCGGCTTTGGTTAAAGGTGGGGGAAAACGCTTTCGGGCACCGAGCCCAGGAAGGCTGCGCGATGGAGAAACAGGTGGAGAGATGGACAGACGTTCTGTCCGGTCAGAGAGAAAACAGGATAGTCAAAGACTTCCACAACACGATTTTTAAGAGGCACAAATTGCCGGCTAAAAAGGAGAGAAAGCTACAGAAGAGGAGAAAAGACCCTTTTCTAGGGGTACGGGAAAGGGCAGAAGGGAGAGACGTTCCACAGAAATTTCTTGGCCTAAGAACGCACATTCTCAGAGTAACTTGCCATGAACAAGGATTGGTCCGGAGGTAACAGAATATTCTAGGTTACAACAGTAGCATGTAGAATGAGGAACAAGCATGATGACTCAGTGAAGCTCACCCGAAACCTTTGTTTAAAAAACAAACAAAACAAAACAACAACAACAAAAAACAAACCCACCCCCAAAAAAACAGTCCACTGGAAAAGATGACCCATCAGGAAAAATCTGCGTTCAGGCCTCTGCTATGTTCCTTTAACATGCCCTGCTGCTGGGAGAACAGGATATGCTTCAGCCTCATCTGAACTTCGTTTTATTGTTTCCTGTCACTACTGGAACTGTGCTTAATGGTTTTTAAATTTAATTCTGAAGTAGCAAGCGATTTTACCCTTAGCATTAGATACTTGTGCTGTTGTGTGTTACATCAGTTAACGGCAAGCTTGCAAATATCACCTAGCTGGCAAGCTTGCATCATAGAAAGACACCATAAGCCTTCCCTAAATGTCTCTGCGTTTTGTTCCACCGACCTCGGCATCGTATCAGAGATGCGTGCAGATCTCGAGCATGCAAGCAGAAGTAGTAGATCTTTGCGGCAATATCTGTGTTCCCGCTGTTCCCTCAGTGTTATCTGCCTTCAGCCTACAACATCTGAGACGCTCTTAGGTTAAGTTTACTCCTCCGTCCCATCTCTAACCACAGCACTTCGTTGTCTACTCCTGCAGGAAGTAAGGCTGCCACCAGCTTGCAATTTAGAGTCTCCTCCTGAAGAGGCTGAAGCACAGGCCATCATTTGAAGGACCTTACTCCCTTCTCTGACACAACCCCGCAAAGGTACGAGGAATTGTTCACGCAGTCTGGCAACTGCTTGAAGACATCTGCAACCACTTACTACAAATCTCTGTCGCAGCAGCCCTCTGTTGTAGGGGAATGTCTGTGCTTTGATGGCCGCTGACACTATACACACCAGCTCTTTTATGATCTGTTTGGCTTGCAGAAAGTTTTAGAGTAACAGCAAGTAAAGATCTTTCACCGTACTCGGTGCACGGTACACTGCACCAGCTAGCTATGACAGTGAAGCACGAACAGTAATTAAATGCCAGCCAACCCCTTGCTGCTTAATTACAAACTCCAAATTTTAAGTAACCAATTTCGAGACAAGTTTGTTTGGGTTTTAGGTTGGTTTGTTCGCTTAGCAGTCCCCTTTCACAATGGTAAACAGGTAAATGTTTCTTAAATTGTGCCACAAACATGTTTCCAGACTTCCAGTCTAAGAGGGAAGGCACACATGCAGGTGATCATTTTGTAGAGGAAGACTGGAAGAGAATAATCATACACATGTATGTGAGTGTGTGTACAGATAACTTTTTTGGTTGAAAACATCCCTTACCTCCGAAATACACCTACTCGATTTGCTTCTTCACTCAGCAGATTGTGACTTCAGTTCAAAATATATATTAAAACCAAATTCGGCTTTCTTGTCATAGATAATGGTCTGTTTATTTTTCTTGTCAATTTTTAAAAATGAAATAATTCTATTGTGTCAAGACAAAACTGTCTTCTAACCTCTGCGGTATTTATTTTGAAAATAAAATTCTTTTTCACCAACTCCTCTTACTCAAAGATAGGGAAAAACAAAAATATTTTGATGGGATTCCTTAGACACCGATCTGTATTAAAAGGCATTAATGTTCTTATTGGATATTCAAAGCATCTCTTCAGAGTGCATTGCTGGTCTTCAACATGTGATAAAAATCTTACACTCCTTAGGCCATATGCCTGTAAGATCAAGTATCCTCTATAAACAAACTGACAAGAAATATATCAGCTGAAAGACTTAAAGGTGCCAAACAATTAGCTTTCCCTCCCAGTCGGATCGCTTGGTCTTCCTGAAAAATTATACTGAAAAATTAAGCCCTACCTCAAACCGTAAGGATTCAACACCAAAGCATTACACAGATGCAGAAAGGCACACAACATCCACCAGAGTCTGTGTTCCGTATATCCATAGCCATATACACAGACGGAAAGTCATTAAGCAGACTCCCTCAAGGGAATGCCAAAAGATCCTGAAATGATAATGAACCCCCTTCCATGGTGCTGCATTGTTAGCTTTTGTTTTGAACAATAGATCTCCCATGATACCTCTCGCTTGCTGAAAATATTGGTATTAAGTGAGCATGAGCACAGCTGTGTGTAAATTACATATATAAACAGATTAGATTTGTATATTTATACTGGATGCAAACACATTAATAGCACATTTGCATACACAGTTGGCTAAATGAGATTGCATGCAGAGCAGGATTACTAGTTACAAACACATTTATTTAGAATTTTCAATAAAGTATTTATACTGCCATTCAAGAGGTCAAAGTGGATTCATCTTCCTTTCTCTCCTCTTTGCCTTCTTAGAAACATGCAAAAAATGCTCTTGTCAACATGCTTCCCATGCATCGCCAATCCCTCATCACAACTATTCTGGAAAAGGACTCAAGCTAGCAGAAGAAACCGAACTGGAGTGCTTACTAAAGGTTATCCAAATTTCCTTCAGTTTAGTTTATTGAAGATGATGTTGGGGGAGAAGGGGGGGGTTGGGGGGAGATAGGAGTTCTACATTTGACCACAGCATGAACTACTACCTAAATGCCAGTTCATAAAACTCTTCTTTCCCTTCTCTGTTTAATGCCAGGGATCAATGCAAAAGTCTGTAAGAAAGGCAACATGATATCGAAGGTGACACAACAGCTCTCAGACATTTCCAAAGCTGGGGGAGAATTCGACCATTCCTTCACCCCGGGCTTTTGAGCTGTCAGGGCGCTGCTAACCTTATGTGCTAACCCCAGCTTTATTTTACCATCAGTATTTTAACGGAGCTATTTTTATAGAGAGAGATTTCAGGTTCACCCAAAGCAGTACACAAAGCTTTGATTCACTTCCTGCACCGTACCTGTTTCCGCGTGAGAGCCTAGATGAGAAAACAGAACGGGGGGGGGGGGGGGGGGGGAATCAATTATGTCTAAATGAAGAGCCTTTATTTTTGCTCTAATTGTGGCCTCTGATTATTGGCTCTGGGTGCTTTCACTGCACATCCCCAGATAACGCTCCCAAGCCAGCCGGTCGGTCTCTCTCGCCTTCGCGTTTCACGTCGGCTCCTGTGAAAAGGTCCGCTCCTGCCTCTTGGGTTCACCACGCTCGCAGCCCCACCGATAAATCATCTCCCAACCTGCTCTTGGAAATGCACTGGCCGTGGTACGATGGCTCCGGCCCGCGTTGCCAAGCAACTCGTGCGAGAGGGATGTCTGAGAACTGCTGACAAATAGCCAAGTGGCTGCAACAACAGGCTTCTCTCTGTCAAAAAACGTGTTTTGGGAGAAGTGCCTCCCCCCGCCTCCGCGCCGCGCGAACCACTGCGTGATTGTAAAATCAAAATCAAAAGGCTATTGTAATGAACACACACTTCCTGCTCAATTACTAATTGTTAAAAAGCTGCGGGGAGGCTGCGATCACACAGCGTATGGCAACAGAAATGTGATCCGGTAAACGAGATAAAGTCAACAGCACGCCAAGAAACCTGATCTAAGAACTGCCTGCAGTGGCACATCAGAAGCTGATGCACAGATCAAAAAAAGGCTGGATATTAAAGCAGCAGCAGGAGGAAAAACAAAAAAAAAAAAAAAAGAAAACCTGACTTTACTTTTCCTGAGCTCTAGAAGGGGTATTTGATAAACAACCTTAACTCTTTGGAAAAACAATTCGTGGATTATTACAAGCATTATTGTCCGTCGTAACGCTACTGCAGTTGCCTGGTCCCACATTTCAACGGAAAGATGAACAGGCAGGGACAGATGAGCACTCTTGTTTGAAGACTGCTCAGTTTGCAATTTACTTTCCTCCAGTAAAATAAGGGGTGGGAAGAGGAAGCATTCATTTTTCCAAAGCAGGTCTGCAGAACTCCCCCCATGGTGGCACTGCAACAGGGGCTCAACCTGCAGGAAGACCTTCCGAAGAGAGCAACAAGTCCTGAACCTCCAGAAGGCTGGAAAGGCACGATCCCTCAGGACGCTCCGTACCTCTCCTCTAAACAGCAGTGCAATACACAGGCAAGCATTTCCCTATTCTACTAGACATAATCATTTCCACCAGCAAGAAACTGGGTTGGCCAACTTGCCCACATGTATATTTAAATGCCCATGACAGACCTTCTGCCGGCAGACGTAAGGGTCCACCTATGCAGGCACGACAGGCAGATCCGGATCTGCGCAGCACTCCAGCTACTGGCAAAGCCTCCCCAAGACATTTGCTCTTTCGTGATCTTCAGAAAACAATCACGTTGCACACGTCCATAAACCAGGTTTCACACAGCGAGTCTTACACTATCCCCTTCTGCAGATACAAACCTTAAAAACCACCAAACTGGAGACTGCCTTCATTGACAAAAAAGAGGTTTCTATTTATGTCACATTACCTGTAAATTGTTGTCTCCTGTAATCAATAGTTTCTCAGTGCTGCAAATGAAGCTAAAATAATTTGAGTGTGTTTAAAAAAAAAAATATTTTTTTTTTTTAAAGATGCATTTTAAGAGTTAAAGAGAGCAAAGGTCTGGCACATTTGTGACCCAGAGAAGCAAAACAGTATGCTGCTGCCAAGAGACAACAGAAAGCTTTTGATTATACTTCAGATTGCCTTTTTCTGTACACAAAGAGATTAATTTCTGATTGTTATTTTAAAATGCTAATATACAAAAAGCCTTCTTATACATCAAAACTAAAGAGCAAGTAAAAAGAAGTTGGACAACACGTTCCTTCTTCAAGGACATACTTCCTTTCCCATATGACATCTGAAAGTATCTCCTTTTCATATAGGTTAGTAGTAGAAATCCAGCACTTCAACTGCAAACTTCAAGCTAAGAAAAAGCTATTTGCTTTTCATTCCTCAAGCTCATGCTCACCCAAACTTGATAGAAATGCATTTTCTAAAAACATAATTCATATGTTTTTTTGAACAGGATGAAATGAGTCGAAGTATAGGAACCAAAAGCAGAGATAAAAATACATATAAAGCAGCATATGTAATATGAACCAAAAGAGAAAAGCAGGACTTGTGGAATAGAAACAATGCCCTACTCTACCACCTCTCCTCCAAGGAATGGTTCTCATGCATCCATTTGGAATCTTAACCTTCCTTTTCCTCACATACTCTGAATCTCAAATACCTGTACCAAAAGCTGCAATGCCAGTGCATTCTTAAAGTTATGAATATTTCCTTGAATAAGGCCAACATCAGAATGTATGGCATCTTCCACAGGGCTGAAGACGTTCCTTATGTTTCCTCACCTTTACTGGGCAGAAACAAGCCAAGGACAATACCATATATTAGCCTCCCTCTGAATTTCATTCTCCTCATACTGTTTTGCTTAACAACAGGATTTTTACTCAACTTACAATACCGTAGGGAACACCACTCTGCCTACTAACACAAAGCAGATCTCCATTAAATCATCAATACTAAAATGCCCGTTCTAGGCAATAACATGGGTGGGTGAACACAGATATACACCAGCCCCCAACCCACGAGCTGTAGTTCAGCAAGATCAGACCACAAGGCTAATAACTAACGTGAGCGTTAACGCAAAATAAGCTTCCACTCGAGCTCTTTCCTTAAACATCAGAACGTGTCCATTTTCTCCGTCTTCTTCCCCAGAGAATTTTCTTTTTGTGACACAGATCATACAGAGTTCTGAAAAAACATGTCTGTTTACTCTAGTTTAAGACTATTATGGAAGCCTGAAGTTGTTCTCTTTCACTGTGACATTTTTTTGTCCTTTCAGTTTGTAACACTAAGCACAAAAAAAGTGGGAGTCAGACTACCTGAAATATACTGTATGAGCCTTTCAAGACTTGAATATAGTATTTCTAGTGGAAGTTCCCTATTGCAGAAATATTATTCCACTGGGATTTCAACCATTATTGTCAATTATTCTGGAGACTATTTCTGCCTTCAAACAGTGACTTTATGCAAATGACAGAAGGAAACAAATAAAACCACTTCAAGAGCTCCCATGCTTTAGAGCAATGAGCAAATCCAAGAATAATGAGACAAAATGGTGGCAAGAATCCCCAAGGAAATTATACATATGGAGAGGCAAGTATTTCTGTAGGTGACTTCATCAAGTGAATAATTAAACGGCAGGGCTGCTCATGGTAGCAATGCCCAGGTTCGAGCTCAAGCACTAAGATACAAATTCCAGTTTGTGACCCTTACTAAAATGACATAAGGCAACCTCTGCAAACTTCCTGAATTTCTCTCAGGATAAGTCTGTCACTGACTGCAGTGTAGCGAAGGCGTACCTGAGAGCACAAATCTGGGTATAAGAAATACTAGTGATGACAAAATCAATTTCCAGGCTGAGAGACATACCCTCAGTGAGAGACCTTTCCTATATCAAGCAGAATATGCGGGGGGAACGGTGCCAAATGTGAAAAAGTGACCCACAAATAAGAGAGAGAAGAAAAAAGATTTGAAAATGAAGGACCAGGAATGCATCTATAACAAAGGTGAACACTGACAAAGGCAACTTGAAAGGTAGATATCTAGGGGGAGGGAGGCAAGGGGGAAGTGGTGCTGAGACTACGGAATTACCTCCCCAGACACGTAGAACTGGACAATATCTTCCATAACAGATAAATGAAATATGCACCCTAATAAAACAGAGGTGCCCTCTTTCGCCTTCCCCAATTTGTAACAAATGGAAGGTTTGATTTGAGTGTTTGAAGTTATTCCAATGCAGTGGAGGGTAATATGCTGTGATGCTTATTTATTAGCTCCTCTAAATGCATAAGCCCCTGTCTGATCAATCTCCCCACGTAGCCTAAAAGCTATATAAATCTGAGCAGATACTATGAAAGGGGGGTGGGGGGGGGAAGAAGGAAAGGAACAAAAGAATAAGAAAAAACATGGTGGATCATGCACAAGTGGGTAGGGGAACAAGTGAGATAGCAAGAGGCCAGTAAAAGCTGAAGCAAAACCACAAACCCAGAAGCTACGTGCACTTTGTGTCTTTACCACAATACATTCAAAACCACAAGGCACATGAAAGTACGACAGCAGCATTAGACAAGGAGCACAAAGTAGTAGTTTTTAAATACACCCTCATGAGCACTGATCAACACAACACATCTTTTACACAATACTTAAACAAGGAGGAAGGAAGAGAAAGCCTAACCACATGCTCGTTGAAGAGAACCTTTGCAGGAGCACAGGCAGTATTTACGAGCTGTCCAGGGACTGCTGCGCTGGGGTTCACCTCTGTCGACTACGTAAACTTTTAAAAAAGGTTGAACGTGAAGTTACTCGGCTACTATGAAATGGAAAACGGTACTCTTCAAAGGTGGCATTTCCACACTCAAACTTAAGTTTCCTTCCGGATCATATGAAACCCCTCACGCCTGCTATGTAAGCAACATGGAGCCAGACTCAGAAACGAAGCCTTCTCAGCAGAAGCAGACTGCCTCAGGACTAGAAGGTACTGAGTATCTCTCTGGATCAAGTCCTTATTTGCTGTCAAATTCTTTTTATGGCAGTATAATCATTAGCTTTACTGGCACTGTTACCCTCGTAACTAATTAGGAATCTTGGATGGATGCAGAAAATGATTAATATTTAGTCACTATGCGCCTACTACAGAAGAAGCCTATTATCAAACAAGTGACACCTCCACAAACTTAAATTAAATAATGGCTCCCATAGAGGATTCAGAACCACTGACAGAATGGCAAGTGATTTAAGTAACATAAAGCTGAGCAACTGGTGATGGATCACAGTTTTTTCACTCGCTCTGTTACAGCCTGTAATAGAACAAATGATCATTTTTCAGCCTAATTGAATATGGCCGCCCCACTTATACACCAAAGGAGACAAAGCCATATAATTTGCTTCATTAAAATGCATTTTTATGTCATCTGAAAGATTTAAAAAAAAAAAAAACCACAACAGTGCTGTTGATAGGGAAGATTAGAAAAATAAAATTTATCATGCAAACAGAACTTGCAAATGAGGTATATTTTAGCATTCATACTGCTTATGCTTGTGCAAGAAAGATAAGTCCTGAGCGCTAAAAACATCCATATTGTGACAGTAATCAAAGTTTCTTAAATAAGAATTATGTCACTATACCAATTTGAAGAAGCACTTTGTCATCTTCTGCTGCAACGGCCACTGAGCCATACTAAATAATTCTCAGATAAGCGGTCAGGCAGAACCACAGAGAATCTAGTAACATTCGAAAAGTTTGGAAAAAATTTTTTTTCATAATTATTAGAAAAATCAAAATACCTGTTAAAAAAAAAAAAAAGAGTCTTTTCCAACATTAAAATCAAAGCTTCAAGCCAGAGTGCTGCATTTCAAATATAACCTTAATTAAACCAAATCTTTCCAAGGTGGCACGTTTTGGTACTCTCACCCTCCACAAGCCAGGTGGCAGACCTCGTTGTTTTTCCTCTCCTCCCTCCAATCCCCCCTTTAGCTTTCATTGCTTGGAGATGCTAGGGAGAGATCTGGGAAACTAGACAGTTATTTAAAATTAGTTACTGTTTGACACTGGAAAACAAATTTGTTTTCTTCCATATTCCTAGCTTGGCCAAGAAAGCAACACGGCCTCTCTGCTATTTCTCCACAGAGCGTCACTTATGCGAGCAAATGCTGCTCTGGCAACAAACATCTATTATCGACTGCTGCCACAGCACCAGAACACAGAACTTGGTTTGTTTGCCCTACCAAGCATGGAAGCATGGACTGAGCTCCATACTGGTTTCCGACTAAAATACTCTCACCTGTTTCCATCTCTGCTCATTCTGGAACCTCTTTGACATACACCCTCTACAGCTACAGTTTAGCCTTAGGATTCCCCTGATTTAGTCTGAGCTGACAGCCTCCATGTTCGAACACAATGAAAGTCAAGGCTAAGACAAAGAGATCCAAACTATCGGTAGGGGAAAAAAGACTTGCGGGGTGGGGGGAGAAATCAAGTGTCATCTTGCCAAGTTCGAGACAACACTGTTAATCTTGTCTCTGCACTTGCTTTGTTTTAGGGTTGTGGGTTTTTTTTTTTTATTTTTAAAGCAATCTTGTTAGGAACAGCAAATTGCCATTTCCCATGGTTTAGGTGGCAAACAACTCTTTCAAAACAAAATAGTGATTTGCCTTATCAAGTAATCCATTCCTGGGTTCTATGTATTTAATCAAGTGTAATTCCAACATAAATATTCCAAAATGAAACACTTACCTATATCAACTTAGACTAAGCCAAAATTACTTGGAAAGATGCTGGAGATTTCTATCATACATTTAACATGGAAAAATATCAAAGCACCTCACCATTATTTATTACTATATTATAACTGCACTCTTAGGTATTAAGGAGGTAAGGATCCCGCAGACTAATTTAAATTTCTTAACACCTGCAAGACAGAAACTCAACCAAACTACTGAAATGACAGGACTATTGAAATAATTTGAAATCAAACCAAGAACGCTGGATGTTGCTATCAATACAAGCCAATAAACCAGTCACCGCTCCTTAACCATTACAAAAGGTGAACCTACATTTAAATCACACTATTTATAGCATTTCCAAACCAAACAAAAATCTTCTGAAAACAGACAGCTAACCAACATTTCTTATATTTAAATCATACAATTGCTTTCAAAAGCATAAACAAACTCACACAATCCAAGATGTTGGGGTGTAGGGATAATGCATGCCAAGGAGCATGAGCCAGAAATCTATCTAAGGCCATTTATCACATTTGCATTCAGAATGGGAAGCAAACTTGAAACGTATCTCACTAACACTATCAAGTCTTTTAAAAGTCAATCATACTATTAACAAATATGGATTATCTTTTTAAAAGAAATCAATTGTCAGAATTTGGAAATTAAGTTATGTACAAAGAAGTGGTAAGTTGGTCAGTGGAATGTAAGAAAGATAGTTTTGATACACAGTATTTTTTTATAATTAAATCAAGACACACAGCCCCCTCCCACCCAAGGAGCGTTACAGGGCAAAAAAAGTTTTACCATGATCAGTAAAGGCCCACACTTACAATCACTTGCTTGGTTCTGCTTGCTATGGCAAAAGCATTAACCTTAGAAACCCCCAGAATTTTGATGATCCCTGCACCCTCCAGATGCTCTGTTACAGTGTCATGACTCAGTTTCCTTTTGGAGAAGAACAGGACACAGGATGATGTTGTATTTAAACCAGATTCCTGATCTCTTAGCAGATAAAATCTGAATAAAAGGTCAGAGTATTGAAGACAATAACTGTGTCACTGACCAGAATATCATCTGATGGGGAGAAGGGAAAAAGACAGACAAGTCCCTGCAGCATATTAGCACGCTTGGTTTATTTTCTTCCCCTGCACAAGGCTAGGGTGAATAGTCTTTGTTTCAGTTGCAATACTGCTGAGCTGCACAGCTCATGCTTCTATACATAGAACTTGTAAGATATACACGAACATTAAAACTGACTCCAGCTCTGTTGCTAAGAAACTACGAAGGATAGCTTTTTTGGCCCTCTTCATTTATAAAATAACCACTTTGCCCTATGGGAGAATGAATGCAATCTCTCAAGTCCCCCAGTGCCTTGTTCTCATTTTTAAATGAACACAGAAAGATGATCGAGAATACTAGGAAGTGTAAGTGATCTCCATTTTTAAGATGCCCTTGAAAATGAGATGAAAAACATGGTTTCAACAATCAACTGCTGTCGTATTTATTAATCTTTCAAGCAGCAGATTCTTTCCCCTTGGCAACAGTGAACTATGTGTATGTGCTCCTGTCTATTTACAAACCTTTTTCTAGAAAACAAACCAAGCCACCAGCTTCTGAAAGCACCTAAAAATTATTTAGTTTATACTGGAGTTAAACTTTGAGTTTAGAGTTTAGCTTCCGTCCCCACACAGAAATAGCCCTCTAAGCTGTGGCAACTGGCCAGTGTAAATATTTGTTGTATTATTTTCTGGGATCAGCAATATGGTAAGTGCTTAATAGATAAAAATATTCCACGTGAAGCCAGAAAGACGATGAATCAAGAAACATATGGCAGTTAAACAAAGCAAATAAAAAAAATGATATTGTTAAGAAAAGACTAACTTATCTGGCAGCTGTGGAAAGATCAAGATTACCGAAAGCAGTGAAATCACCCATTTTGAAGCCAAGGTCACTGACAGGATTTATAGATTTATCCCTGAAGGCAGCCTTTGCTGAACATGAAATGCCGAAATAATTTTTTTTTTTTTTCCCCAATCTACTTCCCCCACCCCATTTGGGCTATCTCATTTGCTGGAGGCTTTTAAAATTCATTCCTTTTCACAGCTGGTTAAACAATGGAATCTTTCTGCAAACTAAAAGGACAAAATTGATTGCCCTACACAAACTTTTCTGCACGTATAATTGATTTTTAATTCACTGTCTCATTTCCGAAAGGACTTGACAATAAACTCAGTGCTGTATGTGCAATATTGATCCCTTTAAACGAGGACTTGGATCAAAGAGTGATGCAAGTTAATCGCAACCAAAAAGATTGTTATCTTTTGTCTAGAAACCCGTGTTTAAATTAAATTCACCTTTTCTAGACATATTGCACCTTCTATTTTCTAGCTGTACTGCACCTTATAATTTTGTAAACCTGTCAACTGCTAAGTAACTGTAATTTTATGCAACTTTTAAATAATAACTTTTTTCCCCCAAGCAGAATAATTTCATCCTTCATCGGTTACTTTTTACTGTGAGGACCAATGGTTCTTTTACACTCTAAGTTCTTAGAATAAGCTACAGACAAGACTGTACATTCCCACTCTTTCTTAAACTAAAATCTTATTTATTCTTCTTAAAATAAAGGTCCTACTAGACCATGGCAATTTGTGTTTGGTGGGTTTTTTTAATCTCAATGCTCAGTTAATTTGCAACTGTTACTGATTAACACACTTGCAAATGGCATCAGATGGCTTGATTTCTAAAGTCCAGAAAATGTTAATTTAGTAGGAACTGTCATCTACTATGAAACTGTAATGTTTGCTTTTTGTGGATAAAAATTTAAAACTAAGCAGTAACTGATATCTTAACCTTCTAAGCCCACTCAACTACTCAAATGCAGCCCTGCAATGCCCGCTTCCTTTTCACATATCCCTTGATGATTTCCACCCCCCCGCCCCCGACTATTCCAGAGGCTCTGTTTCAATTTTGCTATGAATTACATTTTCCATAGCTGCCATATAAACAGTAAATAAAATTCATGGTATTTTTGCCCCAGTAAGCAGCTCTGTCTTCCAGCATATCTGAAAAGCCTGGCTTCAAAGGAGTAAGCAATGAAAACAATGTTTTCATGAGCTGATACTCCAAAAAGGGCAGATGAGAGACATTTGAAGATGATTCTAGGCAAAGAAGCCAAGCAAGTATGTGTTTTGCATAAGTAATTTCTTGACCAGCTACACTGGATTACAAATACTTGCAAACGTGAGGAAATTAGTTTGCTGTATCTTGTAATTTTTGGCAGAAGGATCTCCACTTGTATTTTATGACAAATGAGCTTTAAGCTGAAGCCAGGAGTGGATATTTTAAAGTTTATCAACTTGTAAATCCATGTACATAGCCAATTAAGGTTTATCGCCAGCAAGGATTAACTATCCCTGCACATAAATTTAAGAGGTTGTTTGAATCTAGGTTGTTTACCTCAACTACCCTACATCAAAAGCAGTGTAAAATATTTAAAGGGCAGCATATTTCATGATAAAAGCTAGTTATCAAGGACGTCACAGCATGTCATCAACAGTTCTGCATGGAGATGCACAAGTAAAAAAAAAAACCCACAAAACAAAACAAACAAAAAAACCCCCAACCTTCTTCCTAAGGAACACTTAGCAAGTTCTTTTTGAGAATTTAACATCTCTGAAAAGACAGGGCCAAGCGTAGAACAAAAAGGAGGAAGTGTCCAAGAAATAATGCAAAACTACTGTTTCACCCAGATTCTCTTTAGCTTTGGAAGACAGAGCCCTGAATTTCAAAGGTGGTTCAATTAGCCTCGCCAGTGTTCTTCCATAATCAACATCTGAATGCTAATTAGGAGCACAATTCCATGCAGCAGAAGCATCCCTGTGCAATAAACTGCAACACAGCAGCAGTGAACTCTGCCTTTAGCTAGCATGCATAAGTAAACAGAATTAATAACTACCCAAGTGTGGACGGGTGACTTAATCTGTTTCGATTAGATGCAGCTCAGCCTGAGGCCTTTGTGTTATTTAAAATGTGTTCATCATGTTTAATTAAAAACCTAATAAACTAGAGGTTCTTTTAGTTCTGATTTGTATTTCTCTCTTCTGTAAGCCGTATTGATTTTGTTAGTACTTTGGATAAAAAGACAAGAAAAAAGCACATTCTGAAAAAAGAGACAAAAATGTAAGATCAGATCAGCAGGACTGTTACATGAAGAACGGTCAGAACTAGACTGTTTCCTTCAACATTTCCAACACATGAGGCATACCAGAATCGAAAACCATTTCATTAAATTAACAAAAGTTAAGATGAACATCGTATCCTTTGTAAATGATAGCCATTTGATAGGTTATTTATCTGACATGGAAGTGTGCACAATAAGCTCTCATTTTTGGACCTGGAGCAAGTGTAGGGTCAGAGTTGTACTGAACGTCACTGAAAGCGTAAAAGCCATTTTGCAGAGAAGATTTTTGTCCCAAGTCAGGTGGAAATTCTGTAAGGACAACTCTTCTTGTGAAATATTTCCGCTGAAACCACGCCAGGAAATACGGGTGTTCAATTTAACCTAAACTGAAAGAAGCTAATGATCACAGTTGCAGATTTAGAATCCGTGGTAAGTAAGGCAGCATATCATCAGGGCAGGCACCAGAGTTTAAATATAGGCACTCAGTTTCAGGTTTGTTTTACTTATTCCCCATAGACAAGCACCTCTAAGTCTGCATGTTTCAAAAGACAATTTCAATGTCAGTTCTGAAATATTTCCAACGGGAGAGGAATTCACCAGCACTATTCCATTCTTATTAGGGACTTCTGATTGCTTGCATCAAAAATGCCTGTACTCTGTCAAAGATTAAAAGAGACATTTTTAGAGGTGACCATGAGATACAGAGTACAGCTCACTTCTCTTTCACTCTGACAATTCCTTGCCGAGTTTGAGTGAAGCATCTTTGTTTTCTTAGTGCGTTGAAAGACAGACAAATACTAACTGCACCTTGCCTGTACTACAACCTACTGTTGCACAAAGAATGACAAAACCAGTGTTCTAGAGACTGGGTGCCACCAGGTCTTCAGGAGACTAAGAAAGATGGCTGAAGAAAATGAAAGGAGAAAAGCGGTTACTCTGTAATCTCACATGAGCAAAAGATATCCCATGGAACACATGCCCAATGGCTAAGTCAGTCCCACTTTCCCAGCTACACTGACCTTGCTCTAGCAGCGAGCATCATGCCGCATGTCAGACATGGCATTTAATGGCAGGAAACTTGTAAGAGGGCACTGCCACCAGCTGTATCAAAACAGAGGGCTTGCTCCATGGCTTCTTCCCAAATAACGCATCTACTCTGAACTGCACTGCCTTCTATTTGAAACTGCAGCCCGACACTAACAAAATTCCACCAGGTGATGCTGCTGAAGGTTGGTCTATAGGATGCATGCTTAGGAAGTGCTTAAATAGAGCATTATATATGACAACTGCTCAGCAGACTTGTCCACAGAAGTAAATTCATGAGCATTACAAGAGAAACCGCCCCCCCCCCCCCCCCCGCACCAAATCATTGCTGGAAATTGATGTTGTCAGGTGTGGCATAAGCCTTTATAAACAGGAAACAGCTGCTGTTAGAGCTGCATGTAGATGCATCAGTAAAGAAGTTTCTTTAGCTGCTTTTATAAAGCAGTGTGGAAGACTGGTTTTCACAGTACGCCTCTGAATTTACATACTGGATTAAAACAGGTTTGAAAATAGCCATAGGTTTAGAAACACAAGGGAGAAAACAAACCTCCATCTTCCTATTTACAGAGCCTTCCATTTAATTCAATCACTGGCAAATTTTATCCTGTTTAATTTGATCTAAACCTCTCTAACCACATCATCAGTAGCGAAAGTAACAGAAGTTCCATTCCTTATTTTAATTGGTTCTGATCACAGCAAAGCAGCTCTTACTCGACAGTTTGGTCACAGGCAACATAGCTGTTTTAATTAACAAGAAAGGCTTTAGCTTTAGGCAACAGATAGTCCACAAAAGAAGTTAAAAGCTTTATAAATATATAAATTTTCAATAAATTCGAGTTATTCACAGAGTGTTATATCACAAATACTACTGAATACTACAGAGACCTGTGCTGGATGCAGCATTGCTATCATGTGCACAACAAAATCAACCACATGAATCATCCAGCACAGTGGAAATGGACTCGGTCAAAATACTTGTGCAAATAATAGGCCAGCCAACTTACAGAGGATTTTAGACTTAGGGGAAGTGTAAAGTTTTAAGAATTAGTTTTGTACTAAGTCAGTTCTTTCCCTGCATCAATGTGACTACACTTCTACTTCAGTTGCTTTTGCCACCCACCCAATTACTCCACATTGCCACAATGCTCCTTGCGCTCTGCTCTCTGTTCTCCACCCAGCCACACAACCTTACATCTCCCCTGCAATAGAACTTTCCCGATGCTCACCTTAAGAACCTGGCAGAAAATCAATTTAAGAATAGCAAAAGGGGGAGTGTGACTTTTTTGGGGTCCAGAGGCATGGCAGGCGGCAGAACATGATTATAGGACGAGAAAGGCAAGAATGGAAAAACTGAGACAACAAAAGCCACGATTTACATTATTTCAATCGGTCCCGTGCCACAGAACCTTTCTCAGTTAAGGAGATTAACTAACCAAAGCTTCATACCTGGTGTGATATCTGCTTATTTACCCACGTTGTAAAAATTAAGTAAGTAGGCATTTGCCGGGCCACAAGAAGAGATTAATTCTAAGTCCGGCACAAATAGGGACATGGTTTGGACCTGGGTCTTCCACTTCCCTTCGAAGTGTGTCTCCTGGATTATCAGCCAGCCACATTACAGAGCCTTCCTCGGGCTCATCACTTGCCATCATGAGATGGAGGGGTAGGACACACTTAGTAAGGTTCTCACCCAAATTTAATTGTTTTGGCCAGACTTCGAGTTTGATACATCAGCATTTTCCAAAAAATACTTCGTTGTGGAGTTCCTATGCAGCTTTAGCACCCTATGTATCATGCAGAAAGAGTTTTCATCCGTTTCACAGAGCCAACAATAAGGAAACTTCCCTTGCAAGTCTCAGAAATACTCAGAAGTGCAGTACAGCTGCTTTAATCTGGAGTTTTCTGCAAACTGCCAGGGACAAACATCCTATGAAGTTGTGCAGGTGGAGCTTAGCTGTCTATAAATAAGAGCACAGTTTGATCTTTGGCTCTGCTGAGGCTGGAGGGCTGCCAAATGTTTCTGGAAACTTGGATGGAACAGAACAAGAACAAATATGATAAAATGAGCTGAGACCGACAATGATTTATAGAGTCAGTGATCATTATTCTGTACTCAGAGTTTGCACTTCTGGAGTAATGTTTCACTTTGCAATAAACTTTGCTTTTTCTATTCATAAGGGTCTATTCTCTATCATTTAAGATGGAGCGCTCATCAAAAAACCCAGAGCTGCAGCAGCTATGGCATTCAAAACAGTGCAGCTCATGGAAAAAAACAAGAAGAGAGAAAAAAAAAAGTCTACACGGGGAAAAAAAAGGTGTTGGCCCTGTACTGTTTAACCATGAATGTGGGAAAGAACGTATGCAGAGAAAACAGAGGTTAAAACAATGTGAATACAAACTTACTAAACACAGGACAGCATACTTGAAGTATTTGTTCAGACAGTCAGTTCCCTAAACAAAACTCCCTTTTATGACAAGATAACTAAAATTTATCAGGAAACTGTGTTCTAGGCTTTTACTCATCTTCTCCTACGCTTTGCTGCCAATGTTAGCACATGATCCTCTTTCACTCTACAACTTCAGGCAGTCTCCTTACCACAAAGGTTCTTTGTTGGATTTCAGAATAAGCCTACTTTAATACAGGTTTATATGGCCAGTCCTACCCCTAATCTAGCTCTTGCAAAAAGGTTTACATAAGGAGAGAGCAAGCACACATAATTCATTGGAATAACTCCCTGAAAGACCTTCAGAGAAATTAGAGCTTAAAAAAAAAAGTCTCTCCAGCCATTGTCTGAATAATTAAAAAAATGCTAAGACACCATGAACATTTCACCCATTATTTATCAGTTCTATTTCATAGCACCAAGGCCAACTTTATTAGTAGCTTAACAAGACCACAAAATTTCTATTTACTTCTTCAATTACTTTACCAATTAACTAGCTTAAAAACTCATTCATCCAAAGGTAAAAAAAAAATCCAACACCCAAACTTCTCTCTTGTCACTTTTACATGAGCAATGCTGTCTTGCACCGTATCAGATTCTTTTCATTTATATACCTGGTAAGTATACATGACAAGTTGAATTTCTATCCCTATTTATTCCAATACGGTACATAAGAGAGAAGCAGCTTTTCCAACAGTGAAAGGTAAAAACCATAAGCGAGTCTGGAAGTTCTTCTGTGATAAATATTTTATCATAACTAACTTCCAATCATCTGATTTTCTATTTTAGTGCACACTGCAGCCTAATTATTGAGCTAGGAAATATAACATTTTTTCCATTTTCACAAAACCAGACATGCCTAGTCAGCTTGCTAAAGCGGTACTGTCTTCTTACATGTTACATTTCACATAAATCTATTCTGTTAAGCATAATTAACATGAGCATGAAAATGCAAAATATTTTTCGGATGTAATCCAAGTGAACTTGTTCAGCATTTCTCCTGCATACTGAAGATGCACGAGTTGCGCTTTTTTTTTTCTTTTTAAAAAAAAAAACAACAGTCAAGTACTTGTGTGCTAGCTTAAGCTGCAAGGTCTGACAAACAAAGGGTTGTAATGCAACAGGCATTTGGATTCCAAATGCTGCCAGAAAATGCATCTTGTGTTGAATGCAGTATCTAAGAATCTAAGTTTGTTTAAAAGGTGTCAGCAAATTAAGAATCTATAACGTGCTCCCAACTTCACATGATTTATTGCAGTTTACAACCCTACAGAAAACTGTTTAATAAGCACAGTTGCATTATATCATGTGTCTAAAAATTAAGCCAGCAGAAACCTCACAATTGCAGCAATCAAGCTGCGGAATGAACCACGAGAAGCACCTTTGCTTCACTAATCCTCACACAGGTATCATCTCCCCCAGATTCTGGAAGAATACCCAGAAATAAACAAATGTGGTCCATTTGAGTGTGGTGCTTTCCCAGCAGCACACCCTCTCTGTCAACTACAGCTTTTATGAAAAGGTGTCTTTCTCGGGTCAAAATTATTTTTTTCCACTAAGCAGACTGCAGAGCAGTATCTTTTAGTAGGCTAATAACAACAGTAACATTTCAATCCAAAGCCATATACACCAAAAACCTCAACCTCTACCTGAAGGAAAGAAGGACACCGTTACACGTTCTTTAACTGCCTGCACTACAGCCCCAAACCTAGAAAGACTAACTACCAGCACATGCTGAAACAGCAGCCATATGGAAGAACCAGCATAGTGACTACTACTAAGTTGGGTAAATTGATGAGACTTGCGGTGTACGAGCCCAAATCCTGCAGCGATTCCAGGTCCGTAACTGTGAGGACAAAAATACTGCACTGCATCTTTACTGCATGCCCCAAATTCATCATGGCCATACATTACTTTGGGAGGTATACATAAGATGGATGCACTGTTTTCAGTACAGTTTTGGGGCCTGACAATTTCTACATACTTTAAAAGTGGATGGCATGGCTAAATGTCAGCATTCAGATAATCTATTTTTGGTCTGCTCTTTGTCAAAGATTCATCCATCAAGAACTATGCCAGTACACACTTTCTAATATTCCAAATGAGGGAAAGAAGGGACTTAAACTCTGTTTAGGAGAAACACTGATATCCAACCTCCCATTAGCCAACCTGAGCTGACACTGTAAGGCTCCTCTAATACCAGCAGAAAAAACCAGGGACAATACTTTGTATGTCTTTTACATCTTGTCCTACTCCAATTAATGAATGCTGCCAGCCTTCCTGGAAGTGAAAATTAAAGTGAAATTTAGAGTCCAGAAGTTTTGCAGCTGTTCATTTACCCTATAGCATCCTCTCAAAAACAGTCACTTGATCTCCTCCTCTCTTATTCTACTATTAGAAGTATTTCCCCCAGTCTAATGAAGTTCGGTATATCGAACGAGGGCCTACTAACTCAGAATCACGCAAAAATTTATCCTGTGTGGCAAGTAATTTGCCCCTCTTCTTCCCCATAAAGATAACCTCTTAAAAAAAAAAAAAAGAAAGAAAAAAGCAAGAGAAGCAACATGAACTATAAGGCTCAAGGGAATAATTCATTTCCCTACCACTTCATCTTCAGTCCAACACTTCTCAATCAGTTTTGGCACAGGTTTCTTCACCAAGCGCTGCAGGGCTTTTCCAGCATCATAGTTACTTTCATGTAGCTAAAAAATAAAGAAGACAAATAGATCATTCAATGGAATTAGCAGTGATCTGATATTGGAGAAAAACCACTAAAGGGGGCCACATGAGATGTTCTATGCCTAATTACTTTTACTGTTGATATATGAAGTGAAATTTAAACAACCTGAATGGTAATTGGGGTTTTATTAGTAGAAGAAACAGCATTAAAAACAAGTGTATTTTCCCCTTCCTTCCTAAACTTCCCCCAGATAATGTTTGAGCCCATAAAGCACTGAAGATTTTATTGGTTAACTTCAAAAAATATTTTTTACATTAGAAATTCCAAGGAAAATTTTAAAACGCTCCAACAAAATATTTTTCAAAAGAAGTCGTATTTTATGCAGGGTATTTTGTTCAGACTAGTAAAACCAACTGGAAAAGCTAACATACAGGAGGGATTGCAAGTCATGGGATGTCAAGTTTACCCATACAGAAAATTATCTTTATTTTTATTGCAGTGCAAGGATCACCATGCTGTTGGAAAACAAATATGGAAGAGAAACAAAACCTCAACAGATAGCTACAGGAGTACATAAAAGCAATGAGGGATGTTTAAGTTGACATGACTGTTTCAGCTGGTCACAGCCTACAGTGTACCTTATTTTCTGCCACAAATTCGGTATCTATATGATCAAAAGCTGCCTGAAGTAGACAGTAGACATTTAAATCAGGATGAGGGAGAAAAACAACTACACCAAAAAAAAACATTCAACGCTGAACCCATGAGAATATCTGGCTCTTACCTCTTGATAGAAAACATTTAGCACACTGTAGATTTATAGCCTGTCCTATCTTCAAAGTACAGTGGGATTTTAAGAACCAAAGGACTAGTCAGGAGCCTGCTCTATGTCTTCTAAAAATGATCTCAAAGAAAAAGAGATATTGCCGGCATGACAAAAACCGAATTATCTTTCTGCACCCAAAAGGGAGAACGATTTGCATACAAACTTCCCCACACAGACAAGAGGCAGTTTTTCTAAACGTGCTAAGCAAACCAAAGCTTCAAAGCTATCAATTAACATCACAGAATTTTACAGACGCTCAAAAGTTTCTTTGCAACGGGAACAATCAAAACGTGATCCTGTACACTGATTATCTCCCGCTTTTCCTTCCCACCCAGAATTTATCCTGAGCCATCTGCATCCCACTCTCTAGAAGCATCCATGCTGCTAAAGCAGTGCTTAATCAGTCTCAGAAAACATTTCAACAAGTACTGTAACTCTTGAACTTTTCCCAAGACTGATGAACTGAACAGGGATCAAGATACAATTACTGAACAGCCACAAGATATTAAGTACTTTGTCACTATAAATACAAAGTTACAAAAAAACCTGATTACAAGAGGAAAAAATAGCTCGTTTTTCTTATGTCAAAAGGCTCAAATTTTAGAACAGCATTCTGCCTCAAATCAAAATAGTAAGATTACTTTCTCACTGCTGCTCACTTTAGCTATTGACATCTCTCAACCAATTCCTAAGTACCAATTATTTACATTTGACAATGGTCAGACCCCTTCTACCCTTGGGCCACCTCCTAACAATACTGTTTTTTCCTTATATTGCTTCTTTTGTCTGGTCTTAACTCAGACTGTAAGCTCTTTGGTGCACAAGAATGCCCTGCATTCACACTGCATCCACCAGCATGACTGAGAGACTTTTAAAAGCTGTAAGTAAATTACTCAAATTTACTTCTGTTAAGTAGATTTAAGTGATTTCTACTAAGAAATAACGGCAGACATCTGAATCAAAATAGAAGTGAAGGGAAAAAAAAAAAAAATCACTGGCCCTACAGAAAGTTGTTTTAGTGAGACTATAATAAAAATTAGTTTCCACTGAAAGCCAGCTTTGTACAGTTCTCCCACTAAATAATCTCCCTATGAAAGGTTTGTGCACTGACTTTTGAAAGCCACCATACAACTTACAGAAGGAAGAAAGTCAAATGGCAACTTAGATTGCTGTGAAGATTTTTACAGCAAAACGCAGACGTGAGTGCATATATATACGTGTGTGTGTATGATACGCACATATATAATATGCTTGTTTAAAGCTGCAGCACTGTTGAACCTAGGTTTCAGATGGGACAAGCCTGCTGTAAGAAAGCCAGAATGGCTCCAGAGTCATGGTACTTCCGTGAATGACAGGGCAGAACACTCAACAAGCCTTCAACAGCTGCAGCAGAACTTGCCAAAAGCTGGGAAATGGAAAGCAAAGCTCTGCGCTCTGTACAGGACTCGCGCAGCTGTGAAGAGAGAGCACATCTGTAAGACCTCGTACAAAGCAGTCTTCACTTTCACTTCCTGGCTTTTGTCAACTCAGGTTTTGAATAGCTTGTGCATCTGTAAGTGCGCTGCTTTTTTACAAAACAGGGTTGACTTGTTCCAATAAAAATGATACCATAAATGGACAGGGAATTTCAGAGAACAACAAGTGCCCATTTGCACACGAGACACTGTGGGCTATCATACTGGGGCACTTTATGAAATGGTGGATTTTGGATACCACATATCAAGCCATGCCATCTTTCCAACTATTTTATTAGCATCTCAGTTTTCTGGTCATGAATGCCACAGAACAGATTGTGACAGTCTATAAAGCCAATCCATTTGCAGTACAAAGCGCACTGGAAATCACTTCGTTTTCTTCAGTAAAATCCCTGCACGTGAACCTCAAGGTATTAAAAATCAGAGCTAATTTATTCCATTTGCTGATGAAATTTCATTTCCACATCATCTTGAGTCTCATTTTTAACACCTGAAGACCCAAGTTTCCAGAAAACAATTTGATCAACGATTGTTACTAAACACCTCAAACACGTGGTCTGAGGTCCAAAAACGCAGAGAACCAGGTTAGCTATAAAAGCAGAAGTGCATAGCCCTCTAAAAAAATGAGGCCACTCAAAAGTCATACTGCATACCTCCTGCTGACAGGGATGAACATGTTATCAGCTGTGTTAAACAAGAAATTAGTATATTATGGGTTACACGTCACACAAATTGGCTCAAATCTTGTGTCATCAGTAAGAACAGATCTTGCACTGATAAGGTGCTCTTCTACCTCCACCAAGTCATTGGGGCATTCAAAATTTATTTATACTTGAGGGGCTTTTAAAGAAAATAAAGTACTTCTAAAAATGAAAGGTCGCTACCGGGCAAAGACCTCCAATCATTACCTGCAATGTGTTTTTAGAACAAACAGTTATGTTCCCTTAAATGGCAGCCTGAGCATTTTTTCTTTCCTTACCAACAACTAAAATAACAATAGCATACAGGGTGTTACTGCAGTAAAACAAGCACTCAGCTAATATAATGGGAACAAGAAAAAAAGCTAAGCCAGAGTAGTTTTCTATTCATTTTCAGCTTTCTATATTACACCTACAGGGAAGTTACAGATACTCTGCACAATAATTATGTGTACCTTTGCAGAGTAACCATATGTCGTGGTTTAACCCCAGCCAGCAACTAAGCACCACGCAGCCGCTCAGTCCCCCACCCCCAGTGGGATGGGGGAGAAAATAGGGGGGAAAAAAGTAAAACTCAGGGGTTAAAATAAGAACAGTTTAATAGAACAGAAAGGAAGAAGCTAATAACAACAATAATAAAATGACAATAATAATAGAAGGATTGGAATACACAAAACAAGCGATGCACAATGCAATTGCTCACCACTCACCAACCAATGCCCGGTTCGTTCCCAAGCTGCAATCCCCCCAAGGCCAAATCCCCCCAGTTTATATACTGGGCATGATGTCCCATGGTATGGAATATCCCTTTGGCCAGTTTGGGTCAGCTGCCCTGGCTGTGTCCCCTCCCAGCTTCTTGTGCCCCTCCAGCCTCCTTGCTGGCTGGGCATGAAAAGCTGAAAAATCCTTGACTTAGTCTAAGCACTACTTAGCAACAACTGAAAACATCAGTGTGTTATCAACATTCTTCTCATACAGAACCCAAACCATAGCTCTATACTAGCTACTAGGAAGAAAATTAACTCTATCCCAGCTGAAACCAGGACACCATAGAAAACAATGCTTCAACTTCCAAAAAAAGTTTCCTCCTCACCCCCCTTCTTCAGCCATCTGATCTCTGCAAGCTACTGCGAAGAGATGCATTAACACATCGGAGCCATCAATAGCAGCTCACACTGCTGTAAGTCAGGGAGATGTATTACCTGAGATCACTTAGTAGAAACCATTGCTTTCAAACTTGTCTCCCCAGGTGAAATCTCCTCATGTACAACAGAACAATGGCTTGTAAATCTGCCTCTGTTGACTACATCAGTGTCAGCTTCCATGACTGCACCTCCATGCAAGTGAAACAATGATCTCGGTCCATCTTATGTAAGCCACGAGACAAGTGATAAGAGTAGAAAGCTAGACTTGCAGTGCCAGTGCTCAATGCCAACACACAAACAACACTACCGACTTCAAACTTCTTCTAACTTGTTTTTTTTTTTTAAGGCTCCTGTGGTATGCAATACCTACTCAAAGGCATGAAAATAAGATGTTGTCTTTTCTACTGGGTACACATTGATTTCTCTCCTTGTTTGCACTCCAGCACTGGGAACAGATCCATCTTAAAGAAAAAAGGACTGTTTGTTTTGTCAGCTCACCTTGCAAATGCTTTTTTCTGTGCATGCCACTACCTAAAAGGTTTTTCATTTAGGAAATTTGACAGCGTTGAAGAGAATAGTGCTTCTGTTTCTCTTCCCTCTTTGCTCCCTCCCAAAACATGCAGTAACGCCAAAGCCTCTTTGTAACTTGGAGGGCATCTTTATTTTGCCTCAAGGACAACATGTGTTTTTCCCTGGCAGGCCTATTGCCCAAGCAGTTCAATCTGCAAAAAAAAAATAATAATCAGACAAGCCCAGAAAGAATGGACTGGTCTAACGGGCAACTGCTCTGGTTACTGAAAAATAAAAGAGTTTACAGACCATCAGAACCGTCCCAAATCAGCAACAGAAAACACGAGCATTAACTTCTGACCAAGTAATTACATTAATAACAATCACAAAACCCATAAGCACAGCCATGAAAGAAGAGTCATATAACAGAGAAGACACAGATGTGAAAACAAGAGACCTGATACAGGTTTAGAGTCTCCTGAAAAATGTTACTTTCAGCAAGCAGAAAAAAAAAAAAAAGCTTTTATAATGGCCCGGAATAGGATAATGCAGCAAAAAGGAAAAATATATTTTTTTTTTTATTAAGTGCTAGACTTAAATTTAAGTGTTTCAATCTGGCTCATTCTCTGCTTATTACTTTCGGTCATTTAATATATATAAGCACTTTATTGGCAAGCAACTCAAACATATAAATAATAGCTAATGATGGCTGTCTATGGTTTCATTAACTTCTGGTTGAACTTTTCAAGGTATTGCTATAAACACTAGATTACTATCCTGTCATCTAGAGAATCACCATTTTTACCATTAACTCTGCCATCTAAATTTTGAACCACTGTGACATTATGCATGTATACAACTGCAACAAAAGGAATCAACACAAATGTACTTATACTTTAAAAAAGAAAATACAGCAACTTCTGCATCACTGGACAGGATTTTAGATTAAAGAAGAATTCTGAATGCACACGTGTCCAAAAAACCTCATTTATATTACAACAGTCATTAAACAATGCTAGATCACAGGCAAGCCTCATTACCATAAAGTCTGCACATTACCACAAGGTTTCAAGTTTCTACTACAGCTTCTCAGAAGAGCTGCCATTTTCTGTCTGCGTGATGTTGCAAATAAATTCTCCTTTTGGCATGGCTCAGCTGTCAGGCACCTCTGTTCTGTAATGAACCCATGAATTACATCTTGCAGCTCTGACATCTCTGGTCTTGCTCATCAAAATATTGTTCTTCAATTGTAATTTATAACTTAATTTAAATGTCCCTTCTACTGTGACCTTTTTAGATCTGAATGGCATTGCATCTGGCAGCTTCGACTTCAGCAAGGCATCCTTTTGCAATTACAGTCATTATGATCTCCGTTGAAAAGCCCATCTGAGTTAGGCTGCATTCATGCTACAATATTAAATAATTGCAGTCCATTAAGAACACTGTTAGATTCCAGAGTCTTTTTCTCTAAGGAAAAATTGCTACTATACAGGGAGAAAGTAGTACTGAACTACTTTGAAACCTACCCAAAGCCAATAAAAGCAGCAGGGATTGCTCAGCCAGAACACACTTTCGTGGGGATGCAGTCACGTCCAGCATTTATAGGACAGCACTGGAATTCAGGAGTTCTCCAGGTTCGAGTGCCGGCTCTTCCAGTGAATGATCACTGGTCACGGACAAATCACATCACTTGTCCAGGCACAAAGATATAAAGCCTGACCCGCCAAACATGAGGTAAATACTACCAATCTTGCAAGAGCATTTTGAGACTCAGGTAATACACGAGTCAAAAGAAATTTTTCACTGCTGCCAAGTAAGATACTTCAGTGGAATTGTAAAAGAAGGTATTCGCCTGGTACTGCACTGTCGATATTTACATAACATCCCTATTTAAGCACCAGTTATCTTAATCTATGCAGGCTTAAGAGCATTGTAATTATTAATGGGGGATTTGCTTCTCTCACTGAAGGGGACTATGGTCAAGATACCCAGTAGCTCTCTGTAAAACTGTAGCATGTTTAAGAGGGTAGAAAATAAAGAGGAGAGAGAAGGAAAAAGACAACAAGGAGAATGAAAAGCAGAACAAGAATTACTGCCATGTGGCTTCAGTAGCTAGGTCTTTCAGTGTAATTACTCTAATTCAAGCACCTAATTTAATACAAAATGTAATTTAGGCCACTTCTTTCAGTAGCAGAGCTGACAAATTTCAGCTTGATGCAGATACTCTTTACAGCTACAGACATCTTGCCCTACTATCAAATGGAATATGCTCCATCGCAAATACATCTCATTAGGTGAAACAGCAAAATCTATTTCCAAATTTGCAGCATTCTTTAAAGTGCTCATCCTCCAAAATGGCAAGATGCGATTTTTATCAACCATGTCTGATACCCAACAAGACACTAGCCCCAGATGCCCTTTAATTCTGGGAATTTCCTTCCCCCCTCCTCTTTGAAATTCTACCTCCTCCCCACCTGCTGCAACACACTAAGCAATCTGGACCAGAGAAAAAAAAAACATATACTGCCCTCTCAGACAACAAAACTACTTCGCTGAGCTCCCTCTGGTGCCCAAGGACAATGGAACCTTGAACCAGTCAAGAACCTAAACTATCCAACAAAAAGACTCTGCCCTACAATCTTGTTTTGCCAACATGCTGTCACAGCTAACTGGGAAGTTTGGATTTGTAACTAGTTGACACAGCTTGGCCTCCAACAGAATTTGAAACTAACAAAAACCAGAAGGTAAGAGAAATCAGTAAGCAACTTCAAGAGAAAATTACTACTAGTTCTGTTTTTTTAAATATCTGATTTATAGTATCCGACAGCTTGAAAATATAGATATCAGTCCCCACTGCTTTGGGGGAAAAAAAAAAAAAGCAACTTCCATCTCTTCCCCCCCAGTTCTAATCTATTTTAAGCTTCTAAATAACCCTAATTGCTACAAAGTAATCTAAGATGCTAATGATGGAGATTAAAAAGCCAGATGCTTGTGTTACATCCACTTTTCACACACTGGTACTGCCAGGGCTCTGACGAACAGCTCAAAATACAGTTGCAAAATACAGAACAGTAGAGGGAGCTAACTGTGCCAGCTCTTTTTGTGGGTCAACACAACAGGCATGGCTAGTGCTCCACCTGTGTCCAGGGCAAGAACTTGCTGAATACCTGCTAAACTTGCAACAGCATTTAGAAAAAAACTTAAAAAAAAAAAATTTACATATTCCCCCGAAAATTTTACAAGTAACCATGGCAGTCATTTTGAGCCCTTTTTATCTGCCCATTTCAACAGTTTCTCTAGAAAGATTTCCTGACTCATCTTACAAATAAAGTGCTGAAGCTTTTCCCCTAAGAGCAAGAATAAGGATGAATGAAAATTCAAAGTGGCAAAACTGTCTTATGCACTAGAAGTGGCTTCATTTTCCAACATGCCCAGGCAGAGAGTGATGGCCCCTGAAGTGCTATGCTACCTCATTTGAACCATGAGAGTAGCTGTTAATTAAGACTCATCCAAAAGGAAAACTAGTAATAATAAGAAATGCTAACATATATTTAAATAATTTTTTATGCTTTCAACCTTGTCTGTAGTTAATGAACAAGAAAATCTGGTCTAAGGGCAAGTTAAAACAGGGAGTAATTTGTCTGGGTGACATCTTACTTAGAAATGAATTTCCTTAAACCGATATTACACTGTCATGTTCGTCACTCATAATGACATGTTCCCATGTAATAGTGTGTTATGAGTAGTCAGAACAATGCTATTAGTAAAGAGAGATTCATACAATATTAGCATATGATTGGTTTGTCTTTCTTCCACGTAGTAGTATGCAAGCTTAAGTGGTCGTATTCTCTTACCATATGAGGACAGAGTTGCTGGCAGTCTCATTTCCCCAGCAAAAATAACACGCACTTCAAAATGACCAAAAACTCTGAGATTCACTCTTACACACTGAGTTTGCACACTACCATTTCCAGTTTCTTTTCTAGGGTCTGCCGTTTTCTATAACTGATGCTCACACTTACTCTTAAACCAGAACAATGGGTAAGGCAGGACACCAAGAACAGAATTATTAGTCTGGAACTTTTTAAAATGAGAGCAAAGTAGTAATTTAACTCCTTCTCGACCTGGATTCTCTGAGAAAAGAACTGTAGAAACTCTGAACAGCAGGCATAGGTCAAAAGCAGCAAAGTATAAGAGAGGTCATGAGTTTCTGGCTTTGTATTGGTATGGAGCACAAAAGGACCTTAAAACAGATCTGATACTCATCAGAGCTCTGGAGACAAAGAAATAGGAGGAAGGGAGGGGAAGAAACTACACCAAGATTTACCCCAACTCTTAGTCCACAGTACTTGCCAGCAGCAGCAACTATGTTTATGCTCAATATTCAGCACGTTATCATCTTTCTCTGGATTGTCAGATCTAGGGCATCAGCTTTCTACCACAGAGCAGGATGAACTTCCTGAGCATATTTTTTTCCAAACCTATTTGTCAGCCATTTCTGCTCTTCGAAATCACTGTTGTAGTATTAAATATTTCTTTTGATAGTTCTAATCTGCAGGGCTTGTCAGCTACAAATCTCGTAATAGGCCCTCATCGCATTAAGACATTTTAAAATCAATTCTTTCAGCCTTTGCATACCTAAATTCTAGATACAATGACTAATATCCTCAAAAGTTTTTGCCTGCTCTTCTGGTGAAGATGAAGCCATGACTTCAGTGAAGTTCTAACATTACCCCGATGGTGCAAAGCAAAATCACAACAGGGGAAGGAACCCCTTGCTCCTCCTCCTCCTCCTCCTTACATACAGCTCAGCCCTAATCAGCTTCTGCAATGCTTCCTAATACAGTATTCTGGGACTCCAGTAACTCTCACACTTTCTTTTCACGATACAGAGGCAACAGCTCTCCTTTCTCTAGAGAAAGTGAACAACTCTAAGCAATAGAGATGAATGCAGAGTTTTTGCTTGTGCCACAACCAGCTAGGTGTAGAAACAGACATAGGCTTCTGCCCAAAATGAACATGATACTAAGGCTCACAGTAGGCGATACCAGCTCACTGTTTCACTTCGCTCTATTTCTTGTGTTATGAATGAAAGCACATTCAGAGTGCGAAGGCATCCAATACAACTGCAATTATCACCAGCCTACCAGAAATGTGGGGTTTTAAAAGAAAAAGGTCTTTCTCCTGGCCCATTAACTTTGAGAAGGACATTCTTAAGTTTTAAGTAAGGGCAAGCCACCACAAATTTTCTCACTAGAAGAATGATTTGAGATGTTCCTACCTCCTCAGTTGTGCTGATTCAACTATTCAATAGCTGTCCTACACATTGCATGTGTGAAACGGTGTTAAGAGTATCCCAGAAGTGGTATGTTCTTTGTTTTGAAAAATAAACAAAACCACAGAAGTACCACTTTGGAGGTCACATTAAAGTTTTCACAACCAGAACACTGTCAAAAAGCCACAAAACACTTCTCTGTATTTACACAACACATTCACAGATCCTTAATAAGTCTGCAACAATCATGCCAAAATCCTCCTATACAATTCTCACAGTAGACAAAGTTGTGAGGGTGGGATAAGAAAAGGAATAAAAACAGTGAGGAAGACACCTCCGAAAACAAGCCAAAATCCTCCTATACAATTCTCACAGTAGACAAAGTTGTGAGGGTGGGATACGAAAAGGAATAAAAACAGTGAGGAAAACACCTCTGAAAGCAAGAACACTTATTCATATGGAGACATACTAATAAAACTTTGGCTATTGTGCATATGTAGCAAGCTACGTAACAAGCTTCCATACGGTGCTTCTGAGTATCATGTTTAGAAGAACTACCACTGTGATACAAGTACACGTAAAAAATTGTTTTCCATCTCAAAAAACCCCACACAATGGAGCTGGAGACTTACTGCTCGCTAAGTTTGCATGTTATTTTTTCACATGTACAAAACCAGGTTTCAAAGTGATTGATCTTTAACTGACTTGCCTATAAGCTCTCTATCATGTAAGAGTTTACAGCATTGCTAACATATGCAACAAAAGGGGACTGCTACTGATGTATTACTGTAAATTAACCCGGAGAAAATTAGACTGACAGTACAGTTACCACTTCTGAATTTAAATTGCAGAAGTGATTTACATGGCTCTGGATATTAAGAGAAGGGCTCATCCTATTATATTTGAAGGCAAAACCTCCTTTCAATTCCTAAAGAGCCAGACAAAAATTACTCCAGTGATCCATATGCCATTGAAATGAACCTTCCCAGGGCTGAAGTATAATTTAAAAACTCAGCTCTTAAGATGATGTCCTTAAGTTTTCTGGTATTCTTTGTTAATCTGATGTTTAATGCTTCCTGATCTGAGAGCTAATAAAGGCAAAACTCAATGTCATTTCTGCTTTTAAGAACATTTAAACTACTTTCTATAACTTTTTTCGTATGGCAGTACTGAACCGCATGGAGAAAACTTAACCTGAGTTGTCTCACACTGCAAGCCACAGTCCAGTAATGTGCTTAAATGTTTGACACTGTATGTTAGCGTTAAAATATGACGTGGACAAGAAGGATGTTCTCTGCAACAAGCCCTAGGATCATACCTCCGAGAAGTTCTCAGTTGCACAACGAAGGAACACTCAAGTATTGAATTTTGTATAAAAGGAGTTTTGCTAAATTTAACGCCAAAATTGGAGTCTCTACAAGAACTCAGGAGAACAAGGACAGACAAAGAAACAAATAAAAATACAGTTTCAACTACTTGTCTGAACATGCTTGAATTTGATCCTGCCACAGAACTTGAGTGCAGGGTTGTCTTTATTTTCATTTGAAAACTGGAACTCCTTCTCCCCATGCTCCACATAAATATTACAGATGGCTCAGGCTACCCACCAGTTGCATGTGTTAGAGAAGAAATTTATCCACAAGTAAAACAAACTGGCCCCACAACTGGCCATTTTTTACAAATACTTCCACAAGACTTTTCTTTCTTCTACAGAAGAGAACAAAACAGTGTGTCAGATGCTTGCACTTGCAAATAAAGAATGCTAAACAAAATAAGGTAGTTATTCAAACTAGCCTGACATGTAAAGGGAATGAATTCTAAGGTTTTTCGATTCATTTCCAAATCTCAATTAGCTTGGGACAAAAAAAAAAAAAAACCAAAACAAAACAAAACAACCAAAAAACCAACCACCAAACAAAAAACCAAACCAAACGCAACAAAACAACCCCACCAAACCAAAAAACCCCTACCCACAACTGGCTGATTAAGTCCTTGTCGTGGTTTAACCCCAGCCAGCAACTAAGCACCACGCAGCCACTCAGTCACTTCCCCTGCTCCCAGTGGGATGGGGGTGAGAATAGGGGGGAAAAAAGTAAAACTTGTGGGTTGAGAAAAGAACAGTTTAATAGAACAGAAAGGAAGAATATTATAATAATAATGAAGTGACAATAATAATGATAAAAGAATCGGAATATACAAAACAAGCGATGCACAATGCAATTGCTCACCACTCACCAACCAATGCCCGGTTCGTTCCCAAGCTGCAATCCCCCCAAGGCCAAATCCCCCCAGTTTATATACTGGGCATGATGTCCCATGGTATGGAATATCCCTTTGGCCAGTTTGGGTCAGCTGCCCTGGATGTGTCCCCTCCCAGCTTCTTGTGCCCCTCCAGCCTCCTTGCTGGCTGGGCATGAAAAGCTGAAAAATCCTTGACTTAGTCTAAGCACTACTTAGCAACAACTGAAAACATCAGTGTGTTATCAACATTCTTCTCATACTAAATCCAAAACATAGCTCTATACCAGCTACAAGGAAGAAAATTAACTCTTTCCCAGCTGAAACCAGGACAGTCCTGGCTCTCCTGCATTATCTTCTTCCTAAGGCTCTCCACAGGTATCTTGTAAATATAGTGTTTTGAGGGGCTTTTTGATGGTATTCTAATTATTAAAAAGTGATGCATATCCACACTCAAAGCCCAAAAGTGCTAAAAAGGCAAAGCGCATTACTACCGAGTATTAATTATCAAACTTTCACATCAACCATGCTGGCTCTCAAAATGCAATAATGTTGTCCACAGTGACCCAAAACAAGGTTTGGGAGTAACTCAAATTAGCATTTCCATTCCACTCGTAAGGAAGAGTTTTGCCTCAAAGCAATGTGGTTCTCTAGATCACAAGACAGGAGGAACTGGGTAGCTATAAAAAAATTAAAACGTTTCTATCATTTACCATTTCACGAATAAAAATGGCTTCACGGATTATGGTTCAATTATGAACCTGGAAAAATAAAAATGTACTGAATATTCATGTTTTCGTTTTACATGACTAATATTTTAATGTCTAATGCAAACGACTTTTGTTCATGAATATTTAAACAAAGCACAAAAACCAGCTAGCTTTAGAAAGTCAGCCAAATTCAGCTAACTGTTCTATGGTGGTGTAACGAAAAAGACCCTCTCATCTAAAAATATCACGGTGAAAGAATTTCAGGAACTAATATGTCCTCCTCCATACCTCTCAGTACGACAGCCAGCACTCATCAGGAGGGCAACGAACTCCAAATGAAAACTTTATTTCCTTCCTAAGGGTTACAATGACAAATGTGGCCCAAATCCCAATAGCCAAACAAAGGAACAGGAGTTTAAATTTACCTGGAACATTAAGTGAATAATCATTTCAATGAGCTGATATATATGTTGCACTGTGCTTTCCATGATCTTCATTTCTATCTGGTATAATTAACAATAAATCATTCTGGGGGCTACAGCATCTGTTATTACATAAATAAAACACTAGCAAAAGGAGCTTGTCAAGACTGATTTATATGAAGTGCTGCTCTGAAGTTTATTGGATTTCCATAATAAGAAATCATACCATATCTTTTTTTTTTTACATTAATCTTCTCGGTTGCGTATGATAATTTCTAAACAAAAACACAACTTAATGCAGGGTAAGATTCTCAAAAATAATTTATCAGATAAATCTGATATGATTTAAATAGATGGGAAACAAAGATAGTAAAGGCACCATTTTGTCAGGACAACAAATTACCTACCTAAACTGTTTTAAGTTAGTCAAAAAAGTAGGATCTCGGAAGTAAGTCAAAGTTTCTTAAGATATCCCACCTGACAGAACTATTATTCATAACAAAACACTTTTCTAGAAAAACGCAAAGTGAACAAGGAAAGTATTTTCACTGGTTTCTAAAAATTGCAATGAACAGTATTAGTACACAGAGTAGATTTTTGAAGCATGAATAAATCAAACATCACAGAAGCCTAAGGACCTTTGAAGAGTCACTATGGTCAAACCTCGCAGATTGTATTTTCTTGGAAATACAACAGCCCATGTTCAGGCAGACTATTTAATGGGCACTATACCGTGTCAATATAGCGTTGAAAACTAGCCTAGAGAAGAACAGAGGACCTGCACCACAACACCTACAAAAGAGAAACTTCAGCAAAGCTGAAGTTAACAAGACGATTACAAGAACACCACAGGGTGAGTCTTACTGCTATACATTACGATGTCATATTAAGGGGAAGGGGAAGTCACAACAACAGCAGTCAAAAATATCACACACAGACAAACAAGATTCTTAAGACGATAAATTCAGAGTTTGTATAGTGCTTTTATTTCAGAAGTGTGAAACCCTCCCCCATTCAGAAAATGAATCAGCAGCGATTTTCTAAAATAGATGTGCACTAGAAATACAAAGAGAAAAGCATCCGAAGAACACAAACACAGTATTTTGGGACTAATCGAAGTCTCAGAAGCAAGAAGACTACAAGTGCAACTACAGGCTCCTTAGAGTCCCAAGTGATTAAAGGGGGTAATTAAAGTAGATAGCAAAGCAGTGAAGGTAAATGAATTTTCTGCATTAGTCTTATTGTAGATGACAAGGGGAAAGAAATTCCAATTTCAAAAGCCCTTTGATAATTATTGGCCTTAACAGATTTGAGGCTCCAAGAAGGATCTTAGAGAACAATGTAGAAAACTCTGGAGTGGTAAGCCACCAGAATCAGATGGCACCCGTCCCAAGAGAAAGGAAGGAAATAAAATGTAAAACAAGTAAGAAACTGAAGTCGATGTGCAATACAGACTTAACTGCAATTCTTATCAAACAGTATAAAAATCTTGAACACAACGGCTATCTTTAGGAAAGCAACCAAAGGACTAAGATTTACATATTCACCTCAGTTCTGAAGCGCACTGTGAAGCGCTGAGAAATAACACTTGACTTTGCAGATGCAAAAGTGAGAACAAGGAAGCATTTAATTTGAGTACAGAATTTGATCTTGGATTTCAGCTGGTTACACATGTGAGTGTATGGACTATATTTAAACAATTTTGCAGAATAAGAACGAGAGTTCTGTTGCGGTTTATTTAGTAAGTATTACTGGGGCACATTTTAGATCTTAATCCTATTTTACTCCTGCCTGTTGCAGGAAACAGATCAAAAATTGATGCACTCTATGAAACACACATAATCAAATAGAAGCAGAAATAAAAAAACCAATGTAAGTGGTTTTGGTAAGCTAATGTTACATAAGGAACATTCTTCATGTTAAGAACACAGGCATTTTAACTTCAGTGTAGACATCAGGTCACACATACCTTATCATGGACTTGACCAGTTACAAACCATTTCCACAATTTATACAGATTGAGCTTCTTTTTAAACATTCTGAAGTATTTAAAAGCTTCATGTAATGAGATGCTTTACTGACAGTAAAGAATCAGTTAAACATATTTAATGTGATTAATTTGATAGTCAGTTCCACTCACTAATAAAACAACCAAGCAACGATACACTTAGGATACGTCCTCTAAACAAACAGATCATCTGTTCTCTGTTGCAGTGATTATCACTCAGTTTCTGATGTGTATCACAACCATCTACAAGCTTTTAGGAATTTTATAAATAAATGGTTAAAAATCATGCAACTGTAAATAATTAAAATACAGCAAGCAGAGGCAGACATAATATTGTTGTCATTAGGTGATACTTAACATTAGCCAACTTGCAGGAGTACAACATACTAAGTTGTTTTTTGTTGGTATCGCTAGTTTTATTTCTACTCAATGAAAACAAATTACTTGAGCCTCAAGCATTGTGAACAAAGAACGTATGAGTCACTGTAGATAGTTACACAGTGCTGGACACTGAGGCAGAATATGCTTAAAACTACTTTTAGGAAAAGAGATCTTTAAAAATGAAATCTGAAGCTACACACTGCATCCTCCCTTGGCAGTTTCACAAAAACCATGCTGAACTGAGGTTGCTCCCAGCTTCCAGTCCTACCAGCTGTCCATGGGGTCTGTACATTTCTGTTGTGATTGCCCCTAAAACATCTTACAGATTTAGCTAGAAACTCATTCAGCAAAGAGTACATCCTATCCTTTCCACAGCTTTCACAAGCGCTTGTGATGAGAACGTAGCCAATAACCATGAAAATGACAGGACAGAACTCAACTGTTCAGATATCCAAGATACATTTTATGGATAAAAGGCGACATAAAAAAAGAGGAAGAATGAAAATTGTTTATCGGTAGAGTCAGCAGATCTGTCTATGTGTTTCTTCAGAATAACACATGACCAGTTACACATAATTGCTTTTATTATATTTCAGGAAGGAAACAATGAAGACACACAAGGGTCATCTTAGAGTCATTACCACCACAGTTCTCCAAAAGCCACAGATAGGGCACTGGGGAAACAAACAACTATAGATTTCACTAAGTTAACAAAACATATGGTACGACAGACAAGTTTTTTCAGCTTGATCTTAAAAAAAAGATTTCATGTATCATGATATACTGATGTTAGTGCCTCCCACTGGCCCCGAAACAGTTAATAGTTGTGGCTGCACTGAAACTGTGCTAGCATCTCAATACTCACATCTATGTAACTACTCAGTAATGCTTTATTTACACACATTATGTTTATGCAAGAGGCGATTGGACATACATGCATCCAAATATAAATGATAACAAAGACTGGATCGTGAGTGGGACAAATTCCAGGCAGTCATTACCACATACGTGACACTGTACATCTCATGGTGTTATGAATGAATTTTCCTTCTAGGAAATAACTGTTGTTTTCCTACAGCTAGAAGCTAGCTGGACTGAATAAAAGGACCAATAGCCAGGTCAGGTGGCAGCTGAATAAGTAACAATTCCAGCTGGTGTATTTGACCTAGGCAGCTTCCCATACAGAACATTCACTAGCTGTCATCTTAAAGGCAGCACCCAAAAGTTTCAGTGAAGTTTTGTAGGTTACATTTTTGAAAACTAGCTGGTGTTTGAAAGGAAGTTTTGATATCCTAGGCTACTATCATACTTATATTGTGATCCCAAATTCTATTTTACCTGCTAAATATTTTATGCACTATATGCTTTAAGTAGTCCAGAAATAAATGGAAAGACTGTTCTTCCCTACAGTAGTTCTATATACTTACTGTATTGAGTGCATTAAGTGTAGTGTCATCACGGGAAGCTGCAACACAACCATCTTCTGTGGATCCTCCATCACACATGCCTGCAAAAGCTGCCATGCTCCTTTATAGTTTGAGGGGAAAAAAGTTTAAGTTCTTCAGCTACTGTTTGATGCACACATCATGCAATACACAAATAGTATATTTACACCTTAAATTACAAATTTCAGGGCCTTGCGATACTGTGGAAACAAGTAAAATAAGGCACCACAAACACTGCTATTTGTTATGCAAACCTGAGTCACCTCAGCATATAGAATAATTAATTCAAAATTTAAATCCAATCTAATTGGATTTCATCAATTTAAAAAATCTGCACTGCAGTAGTACCAAAGCCCGATCAGGATTATGGAAGATATCACCTCCATATATGAGGACAGAGTCTCACCAGAGACAGCAAACCTGTTGTCATCTTAGTTTCATCAGGTTAGAAAACTAACCTAAACTGCAGATTCCCCACATCTCTGAATTCTTGCAAACTACAAGTGATTTACTCACACTCTGAATTATTATGAGGCCCACCAGTGCATCTGATTCATCTACCAGGCATACCAGAGATCTGTATGAAACTGAAATGCAAACTGGAGCTCATTCAAAAAACATTTAGTCTCTGAAGAAATCCTGTGCTATCATGGCTATTCCACTCAGAGCAGTTACTTCCCTTGTCACATGGTACACATCCAACGCTCTTTCTATCGTGCTAGCACAGGCTGCTGGCTGTGCATTTTAAATCCAAAAGCCTCAGCCAATGGAAAGACTCTGTGTTAGCCCAACATCAAATCAGAGCATTCTTGTCAAGAACTAAACATTTCAGGTTATCCGGTTGACACGCATGCTACACCAAAACAGAATAAAAAGGAGTGACCGTAGCCAACTGCGCATACATGGCACTCCACATTTCCACTACAGCATTCTAAAGACATTGGTAGCATCTTGGCTGAAATTACCTTGCTGCCCTAAGGTACATAAGCAAGTCACAATCATTGACTCCTGGCATCCACACAAGTTCTTCATGCTGTGTCACTGTGTCACCATCTGGGGAAGGAAATGGCTGCAGATCAGGAAGCTTAGCCTGTGGAAAAAAAAAAAAAAAAAAAATGAAGAGTTCATACAGACATTACAGTTGTTAACAATGTTAGGAGGATGCACAAGTGTTTATTAATAACAAAGGTTGTAAATTCTCTGGAATATTATGATCTCATAGATGGAAGATACTCAAACAACAGGTGGTGAAGCTCTTAGATCCGAGTTCCAGAAGTTTGAGGCAAACGGTTCATCAAGCCCCCATCTATTCACTCTATCCAGCATTCCTTCTTTTTGAAGGGCAGTTCATTTTCTGACAATTACGCAGCGTTAACACCACCTCTCAGTCCGCCATCAGTGAAGCCCTTCTGTACCTAGACCAAGTGCAAGCATGGCTGCACAAATATTACAGCTTGAAGGTAAACCATTTTGTACTGCATATGTAAGTTCTCTGTTGTATAGGAGTCAAACATTGTTGGACAATTTACCCTCAAAGAGACAGTTAGTTTTCATTTGTCAAAAGGATGCTGTTACAACTCCTGCTTGCCAGGCTAAAACATACTTCTATAACATACTAATATGAAAGAAGGCAAGGATGTGGCTACCATATGTGTACCATTTTAAATCAGTAAAAAACCCTACACCTTTGACACTAAGTTTAAAATTAAGTCCTCAGTAAATCATTCAAACTCTGAAGAGAAACAAAGAAATTTCCTGAAAGTGAGATAGCTCAGTGAAATGAACTCTGCCACTAAATAAGTATTACACTGTATCCAGAGACCCAATTAGCATCTTTAGTCATCTACTGCTATGGGATGAGATAGCCGAGAGTCTCTTCAAAAACAGCTTTTAAGCCCTATAATTACCTCCTATACTTACAACACTAAACATATTTGAGAGGCAACATTTATACATAACCAGTAATTACGAGTCACAGGTTCAGATGTCTTTCATGTTCTGCTCTTTAATCTGTACTTTATTTTACTTCTTGCCTGGGAAAATTGGTATGTCACTGAACTTCTCTTCTGGAAAAGGATAAGCAAGCATTATACCAAGATGAGATTTCTATGAGAGCTATGCATTCTAGCAACCCGGGTGCTTTCACAAATTAATGTTCATCCTGATGTACCCTAGGAACATGCTTAATTACTGGAGTTACTCCTAAGAGGAATTTCCTCTTGAACACCTCTGGTCATTAATTCGTTAGCCAAGAGTTTTCACAGAGCATTTAGTAGAGACCCACTCTCTTCATCCTATGCATGTGAATTTTGAGAACTGCAATTCTACAAAACATTTATCTTCACTTTTGTCCCTACTTCTTATTATGATACAAGCAGTAGTTTGAGGTATCTGTGCACTAAGTATCAAAACAACCCCAACAGTCCTCTAGCATCTGTAACACGCACCATTTAAGGAAAATGAAGGCAACGGATACTCGTCAGAAACCACTACTGGGATCCCAGGGTTGTTTCTGGATTCTGCTACATATACCTTATTCTCAATAAGGTGGGTGGAGGAAAGTGTATCCATACCCCGCGTTAACAAATCTCAATGTGTAGGGGAGACTATTTTTGTACTTTCCGCAGAATGAATCAGACTACAGAATGGAAAGTGGCAAATATCATCTTCGATCTGACTTCCTACTGCGGCGTACAATCAACCATTCATATATCTTAAGATTATACCTTATACTGATTAACAGGATGCGAGTATATCCTCCTAGCGATGACATTTGTCAGAAACATAGATGCTCAGCAAATGAGTGAAATAACAATGGAGGTTTAAAACATTAAGCAAGCAAAGATTAACAGTATACTAAATCAGCGGACCATCTTCCTACTTGTTTTTCCATCCATAAATGTATCTGGTAATTATACCTTATAGCACAGGTGACTAATACCTGCCAAAATATTAAATGACAATTTGAGATGAAAGTTGTTTTGAAGGTATCATTTACAGCACTCTTATGACTAGTGAAAAGAATACTACAGGTTTAATTGCCAAGGACTTCTTTCCTCTAAATGCAAAACATCCTTAAGAATGTTACATAGGTTCCATAAATGTTTACTTTCGCTAGTTATTAAACAAGATTTTTAAGAGTCTGAATAAATATTCATCACTTGGATGCAAGAAATCCAGCGCTTGGACACTACAAAGTCAATCCCACAGGTAAAGGAGAGCACTCAGTTCCTCATGATACATCTTGCCTTGTAAACCAGAGTCAGTTTATGTTAATGCTCTTTAAGAACAAATTATTTTCAATGCTTACGAAGGATTTCCCTCAAATTAGAGCTAACATACCAGGAACAAACTAACATCTGGAGTCTTAACCTTATTCTGCTTCCCAGTGTTTAAAACGCATTCAGCATGCTTTCTCAATTTCTCTTTTAACAATCCAAATGACTTAAGGCACTGGTCTTAAGAACTTACAGTTCTTATTGCTTCTCACAGTCAAACAAACAATACAACTGAGGTCTCCCTATCTTTAAAATGGAAACTTATCCTCTCCACAGCATCAGAAAGTGAGAAGAAAGCCTGCATAAAAACTTCCTGGAAAATACAAGTTAAATACTATAACACGACTTGTGTAGACTATGGACAAAGAGGATACTTCAATAATTGTCCAGAATTACCGTGCCTCCTAGATAAAAATTTAAACTGCTTTGTATGAAAATTATGGAGGTAAAAAAGGCGAGGACCAGCTAACCTCTTGAATGGCAGGGGGAGAGTGTGTTGGTGATGTTGACACATGGCAACACAGGAGGGTATTTAGAAAGAGGTCTATCCCTAACAGCTGCCAAAACTGCTCCAACTATAAACACTAATTTCATTTTTAAGACAACTGTTGCATTACTAAATACACAACGTCCCCCCCTGACTTTTATGCTGAAGTTCCACAGTTGGCCAAACTGATTTAAGATACAAAAATAAGAAGAGAATGTGTGCAGACTTCAAGCATAAACACAAGTCAATGAGGAAATGCAAAGCCACAGACATGACACCAGACAGAGCACGCTCAGAGACAAACATAAAAGGGAAAGCAGGTTTACAGTGAATTCTGCATTAATGACAACTACATTAACAGACATGCTTAAAAGCACTGTATCCTGTGTTTAAAGATGAATACATACATAAATACCTATATCTCAACACACTTGCTGTACAGGAAAGAAACCTTTCTCAGATTTAAAGTTCCCCCATCCTTCTAATTTTGTAGTGCTGTTCTTGGAAAACTGCTGTCTTTTTTTAATCACTTCTAATAGAATTCCATTTTGTTTAAATTAATGAAAAGGACTGTTATAGGCAACATACTATCAACTTGACAATGTTACTATGCAAATTAAAATTAAAAGATCTACTTTCAATATAACTGGAAAACACCACCAAATCATTTTTTTTATAGTCTATTAAAAACATCGCTTGGTGAAAGCCAGCTGAGAATGCGTTCATTTTTAACTCCGCAATGTGCCCAATAATAGCTGAGATTCTTCCTTCATTTCCAGTGGTTATTCATATTCCTTCAATCTTATTCTAGAATTAACCCAACAGTACTTCTGCTAGTAAAAATCATTAATGTACCAACATTTGACATAGAAAAATCTCATTAACTGAGCTAAGGAATTCTAAAGAACTCATGATGAATCTAAAAAAAACATTGTATTGGAATGTATACAATTTTAAGTAAGCGTCCTCAGAACAGATCAAGTGGCAAAAGCATGCCCTCTGGATATTAGAATACAAACAAAATCCCTTACCTGATGGCTGGGCCCAACTCTGATTTCACCTTGGGTGCTGTTTAGCCTCCTAATTATATAAAGAAAAAAAAAAACAGTAACAAGAAAGAATTACAATTAATGAAGTTCAGGATCATATTCTGTATTTTTTGTCATTGCATTTCCAACGCAAATGGAAAAGAAGCAAAAATAGTACATTATTAAGAAAATAAAAAAGGATGTACTCGGGTGCATCACAGGCCACACTGCAAATGGCAAAAACCAACAGGGCAAGTCTGGAACTTTTAGTCAAGCAGTTGAAGTCAAGAAAGAGGATCAGTGCGATCTGTCCTCACAGCAGCAAGAAAGCATTGGGCAGCTGATAACGGGACACACACCTTACTACTTTTTGATGTTTATGTTTCACGCAATACAGAAGTAGCACTGACTTCTGATCAAAATCCTTTAAAAGCCTCTACAGTTCTCTACAGCTCTGACCTGCTCGATGCTTTAGCCAGTCAACTCAAAAGCCTGCTAGGCAAAAAATCACCTTCCAACAAGCATCTGACTTTTACTAGTACTGTGTTCCTTCAACTGCTTATTTCAACACCAAACCTAAAATAATGCAGAAAACATGCTAAGGACTATGCTACGGATTAATACACAGGAAATACCACATTCCTCACGAACGTCTTTGTGGTCGTTTTCATTTTGAAAGAGAACATATCTTAAAAATATTTGGGACATTAATCTTTGAAGAACAGAGCCTTGCATTACCAGAATTGGCAAAACTAATTCCTCTTCTTCCAGGCAGAGCTCATGGAAAACCATTCAAGTTACTTTGGATCTCACATTCAAAATTATCTAGCTCTTGTTTTAAGAAGTTAAAATTATTATTGCTGCTGTGAATTCATTTGCTCAAATCACATCAGAGAGCATGACACAGAAGCATGGAAAACCTAAAAGGCAATAAAAACATGCCTTGTAACATTTGTAGAAGTGAACTGAATTAAATTCATCCAAAAAGGGCTTCCCTTCTACATAACACACTTGGCCCTCATTTTTTGCACTATTTTGAAAAGTTACGTACATAAAAACCTTTAAGTTCCAAATGAACTGTCCTCCATGTAGTGACAATTATACTCTGAAGGGCTCTGCGCTTCTCCCACCATTCGCTGGAGTTACCAAAACATCACAATATATGGTAGAAGAAAAACTATTTTTTCATGTTGCAGTAGAATTACTCTGGCAAGATTAAAAGTTCAAGGTATGCCAATATAAACCAGAATAACACACCTGACACGACAGAATTTATTTTTCTTCCTAAATTTTGAACAGACTAACAGAGTAAATAAAACTTTATCGCTGCAGAGTGCCCTTTGACCCTTTTCCTTTATTATAATACAAGCAACAAGGCGGCACACAAACAAAACTATTTACTGGAAACACTAATTTCTCAAGGGCTGCATTTGAATCCATGGGACCTCTCTGCTATAATCTCATACCCAACCCTCGTCAAGACCCAGATCACTACAGTCTTTAAAGGCACTTGTGCCTGAACATTGGTATTGGGGATACTGAATGCAGCTACGGTCTGAAAACTGAAATGACTCTCCAAGACTCCTGTAAAAGTGTTAAAGAACACAACCAAATCCAAGGAAATTCAATATCCTTCAGATCAACATTCTTCTTTTCCTATAAATTGTTCTTATTTAAACAGACATCTTTTATTTATATTCTGCATTTTACATTAAAAGGACAACAAAATTCAGAGCTGTTATAAGACAAACTTTGGAATTTAACACTTAAATAACTGCAAGACGTTTAAGTGAGCCTCAACACACTAGCAAGGAAATGCACACACACAAACCTAACACATCACCATCTTTCATCTGGAAACAGCAAATTTGAATCAATCTTGCAATTTGCTGTTACAGGAATAATGACATCATTTTACAAGTAAGCTGCCACCCTGCAGGATTTCTTATTTACCCTGCTGTGTTCACAGGGATCGTAAGCAATGACTGAGAAACAGTTTCCTTTAAACTTCAAAAATTAGGATCACGACTGTAAACTGCTACCCCTGAGCAAAACTAACAATGGATAGCCCAAACCACTAAATACCATTTGAAGTCAAAAAGGTTACTGGAGGGTTGGTTTTTTGGTTGGTTGGGTTTTGGTTGTTTGTTTTTGGGGGTTTTTTTTGACATATCATTTGCATATCTTTATGAACATTTTCACCTCAAAATTTCAAAGTATGTTGCGTATGTGTATTAAGTTAAGCTTCAACTTACTGACCGTTCTGAAATGTTATTCACTGGTGCACAAGAGGGTAAACTACAGCAGTGGATCTGAACAGACCTTAGCCAAGACAACACGACAGGAGAACCTGTCAGTCAGCCATAAACACAAGTCTTGTAATACTCAATCTTATGTCACAACGTCTACGCAATGCTGCCTTCCTTGTAAGCAGATCCACTCTAAAATATGTGCCAAAAGCCCCCTGAAAAGAACGAGAACATATCAAAACGTTCTTCTCCAATGAGTATTTTTGCAAGACATGATCTGACATTGTTCTCTTGTTTTTGGGTTATGCAAAGAAATGACTGAACTAGAAAATAAATTTTATATTTACAACAAAGTTATAAATTAAACACTAGGATACATTTTTTCAGCTATAAGGTGTCAGAATTTTTCCCTGTGAGGAATGAAGGGGAAACTGACAACAGAAAATGCTTATGCTCTTTCTTTATTCCCAGAATTCATTTTAAAGCCATGCACATCTCTACTAGTCAGTGCAAGTCAAACTTAAAACATGTCTGTGCGGTTTCTGCCAGCTACAACACTTCACGCCAGCCAAAGGCCGCACAAGTAGGTTTTGTACTTAAACAGAAAATCGAGCTATTTCCTGTTTAGATAGGAAAAAACAGCACTCCAAATATCCCCCAACTCCCCATTTCTTCAGTTGCATCACACTGAATAGGATAAATAAAGCATTTAAGAATCAAGACTCGTTATAATAGGATGCTGGGGCATCCTCTAAGTTTGCAAAGATAAACCCAAAGTTTTGGATGGGACTTCTGCTCCTACCTATTCATGTGGAGTTAGCTGGGGGAACTCAATGGGGCCATCCAACCACGATTCCTCACGTGAAAATGAAGTGTCGAGAGAAATATTTCTGTGTGCCTTTTCAGCACTCATTTACCATTTCCTGATTATATACATACCCTAAAGGTAAGGACTGGACCGAATTAAGCCGCTGTGCAGGAAGCTCTTTCAGACTGCACCACATCACACTTTTTTTTTTTTTTAAAGGGCACAAAGCTGATCGCTCTGCAAGGGCACACAATCTGTTAAATAATTTTTACTGTTTCCCCGTCCCCAGGAATAGGTTTGCAAATGGAAAGAAAATTCTTGCTACGGAAACTAAAATGCACTGTAGGTTTTTAAGCTAAATTATATTGGTGGAGAGCAATTACAATAATAATGGAATGGCACTCTGTGTTTATTCTATGGGAAAGAAAAAAAGGGGACCCAACACTGTATATGAAATCTGACACAAAAGAAACTGATGTAACAAAGCAGTATCCATAGCAACAACAACTTAATATTTCAGTCCTCTTCAGCTGCAGTGGATTAAATATAATGACAAGATGTTCCCTTTGAAAAGTAACCTGTTGCCATGACAACGTTGTATTCTGCAAAGTAAACAGGGGCTGGTCAGAAAGGAGATGGAAGCCTGCGACTGAATATCAAAAAGGCAAGAAGCTTCTGTAGCAGAGCAGGGCAAAACAAGCACGCTCTAATCCGAGAGCGGCTTGTTCCAAACAGTTCAGAGAGAAGAGAGAGGATGTTCAGTTCAATAAAGCTTTGTCCTTTCAATTCTAAAGCAACAGGGGAGGTTGGAGGTTCAAGGCCAAAAGCAGCACCACTGAGGGAAAACAGTTCAGAGGTGAGGATGAGAAAGGAATAGGAGACAGCACAGAGCGGTGCAGAGCTTTAATTTATCAGCTTTAGAAAGAAGGAAAGAGAGGAAGGAAGGCTGGCAACAACAGTTCCTGCACGATTTCCGACCCAGAAACAAGTTTAACCCTCTGCTTATCTTCTACCTTCTTGTCTATACTGTACGCCAGACTCATACCATTTACGCGAAACCTGGCACAACTGCCAGCCTTTGTCCGTGAAAATAACGCAGCATTGCAATGCAATTAAGGACTGAAGCACGGCAACAAAAACTGCCACAAGACAGAGTCTGAGCTGCAATGAAGTACACCAGATCAGCTTTGAGGGTAACTCGGGTTCAGGACTTGCAACACCAACTGCTATTAGGGTATTGCCAGAGCCACACAGGATTCAAGGCTAGAAACTCGCAGTGTTTGGCAGGATTCAAGGCTAGAAACTCCAGAGTTTGGAGGCAATGGCAAAAGGCATTTGCAGATTTCTGCATAGCACTTCTCCGCACTGTCCTATCTTTGTCCTATCCTTGACAGGAATCCAAGTCAGTTCTTTACCCAGCACATTTAGTGAAGATCTTTGCTAGGAAGCCAGGCTTCTGAAAGAAACTACACAGGCTGTATACTTAAGGTGGACCTTCAAGGCCAGGGATCGTGTGATACGAGGTGGAATCTTTGAAATTGTGATGCTGCTTCTTTCATGTTCTCCTTTTCACTATCAAAGTTCAGCAAGAAACATGCTATGCAGTAATTGCACATTTTTGATACTGACTTACATGCCTGAGACAGGGGTGAGGGAGGTGGTACTACTGCAGTACCACATCGAACCAACTACCTTCTTCATCAGTTCATTTCAGCCAGCAACAGACATGGTTTAATTTCTTTCTGCTGTGGTCACCACACACTCAGTGCTCTCCACCACATACTGCACTTCCACTGGCTTTCTGAAACACCTGCTACTAACCAGAAACAGCTCAGAAAACATGAAAATTAAGGTAACACTACCATTAAGTTTTTTAAAAAAAAACCAAACAAAACCAAAGCACCACAACCCAAACGTCACATATAGGAGAGCGTTCTGTGCTACCCATTTAACCACTCTTGGCATAATCATTCCTGATTCTGTGCACTGAGGTGATCCGTAACTGAACTAGAGGGATGCTTCAACAGAAAAAGGTTTTTAAACCAGCCAAATCACTCAGCCACAGACTACCTCTCAAACGCTCTTTCCGATTCTCTTCAGAGCTCTCCAAAAAGGGTTTTCAAAACCAACCTGCTAAAAACCACTGCCTACTGCAACATATGCATATCACTAATGCAAACTTCACGGTGCAAAAGAAGTTTCAACAATTAAACTAGAAGCACAATCAGTCTAGGTAACTCTCACCATCCCGGAATACCGCCTGTAGGAGGGGACAGAGCTCTCTGAAGTTGAGACCAGAAGGGGTACCAGAACAGTGATTACTATGCATTCAGCCATCACAGGGTAAGGACAGATTGTTAGCTAAGCAAGTGTGCAAAAACAGTTGGAAGAGGTCATTATTGTTATATGACAAAAGAATAAGAGAGGAAAGACACAGCTTAAAGCTAGGATATGCTGGGGTTTGGTTTTTTGTTTTTAATAAGCAATAACAAGCTATAGCACTAAACAATGAATCTTCTGAGATTTGGGTTTATTTATGGAGCCTGGTAAGAAAATGAATGGCTTACTAAATAAAACCAAAACCAGATGAGATATATGCATTATAGGCAGAATAGATTATAAATTGCAATCATACACTTGCACATTGATGTAGCCAAACAGTCACTATTATTGGCAAGATAATCAGTTACATAAATTGAAAGCTTGATACAGTAAGGCAATTCCTAGATACTTGTGATTTCTGCAAAATTAATATAAAACTGAAGTAGCTAGTAATGAGAAAGTCTCAAGAAAAGGTTTTTAAAAAAATCCTTTCATGCAAATGGTCCAATACCCAAGACTTAAAAAAAAAAAAAAAAGCAGCTCTTCAGAGGCAGTTCTAAAAACATCTGGCAAGGATCATTTTGTTCCATCTCTAGAGGGACAAAATGGGAGAGAACAAAATTGCTCCACTCCAACTTCAGCTGGTTAAAAAATTAGTTTATCAGGGCCTCAAAGGGACTGGCATTACATTCAAGAGATCCATTTGGTAGGACACTGTTTCATTTTTTCTGTGCATCTATAAAACAAAATTCAGAACTTCCCTTGCCGTGTTCCTCCCTCATCCGATGCTACGCAGGCTCTGTCTGCAAAGACTTAACTATAAAAAAACAGCTTAACATACATTTGCTCCTCTGCAGCATTAAAGTAGTCAAGATTTCAGCACAGTGATGCAAAATAGACTGCCCACAAACACAATAAGCCTCTGTCATACATTATGACTCTATTCCCACTTTCTCCAAACATCTGCTTATGGTCACTGTTAGCAGACAAGATACTGAGCCAAATGAATCCTCAGTTTGACCCAAGACAACCATTCTTATGCATGTTATGTTCCTACATTACACAGTTCAAAATACAAAAGGGACAATCGGGTTCAGGCCATTCAACCTTTAACCTAAAAAAGCCCACAACCACCACAAACCTGTGAGTTAGGTGCCTAAGAAGAATAGAATTGGCTCCTCCCCCCGCCCCCCAACCAAACAGCAATTCTTGCTTAAAGACAACGAGTTACATTGTTTTGTTTTCATTATATGGGGACTTGTATCACTTTACAGATTAAACAGTGGCTTGCTAGCTTTTTCCAACAATTATTTTCTACATTCAAAATTTTACTTCAAGTTACCCCATTTCACATGTCCAGCTTGCACTTGTGCCTTAAACTTTGTTTTAACCAAGATTTTTAAATCCCTTTTTTAGAAGTAGTAACTTAATGCTCAGAAAAATATTCTTGCTAACGGTCAGCCTCTAGTAAGTTTAAGTTTTGTTTAAAACCTGTTGTAACAGTGCATTATAATAAAAAAAGCACAAGCAATTCTGAGTTCTGAGTGAAAAAAATCAAACCTGTTTTCAGGCAAATGAACTTATACAGGAACGTTTTCAGTGATTGCTCAATCTAAAGCAGGAATGAATAAACATGTGCTAACATTTGTATCTTCAGTACAAGCTCAAACCTGCTGACTGACTGCAGAGTCAGAACTTGAAGGAAGCGGCGGACTCACTGTTCTGCACCCATGCTACTGTTTGGAGAAGGAAGTAGTTGCAAAGGTTTGAGTCAGACAGGGAAAGCTTTTTCAAGATAACGTTATTTTTCATCAGGTTTCTATATGAGAAAAAAGACTATACAGTCCTCAGAAGTATTGTCCCCTACTGAAAAGCCAGGATGGAAGTGATCATAATACAGCCGTTCTGAGGCACAAGTTATTGCAAAGGAAACAAGCATTCTCTCCACATAGGAACTACCTGTGTGGGTAATATTTTGCTTGTAGGTTTCATTGATCACCTCTCTAATACTTGTCTTCCTTATTTGAAGGTGAACAAATATTGGAAGATGCCAGTATTTTGATCACAAACTAAAAGAAAATATTAATTAGTGGAAACCTTTTATTTATTTGGTCTACACAAGATTTTAATAGAACCAGAATGCTACTTATTTACAAGCAACATTTACACTGATAAGTAAATATGTAAATGAACTCAGCATGGAATTATGTTGCTTTAAGTGTTTATCCTGTATTCTGAATTGGCCAGGCAGTAGCTTTGCACTACCCAGAGCAAATATTCACTATTAAAAAACAGACTATATAGTACATCAGCATAATTTCTTCAGCACAGTCACAGTTTATATGTGGGACAGTGGAACCAGGCAACAACCTAGCGGTTATTTTTTTCAAAAAAGCTTCATCAAGGTTAGATATAATGATCTACCACTCAAGTCTCTTAGCTTCTTGACAACACAAATCTCCAGCTTCCTTGAACAGCAGATACATGGAGAAGCAACAGCACATGTTAAAGGTGATAAGCATAAAGAATGCAAAGCATAAAACAACCTTGAAGATATACCTAGTTCTGCCATACACCTGGAAATACAAAGCTCTAATTAAAACAAATTAGAGCCTAAAGAACTGGAAGGAAGCTGTAAGAGGTAATCTTACCGATTTAAGTCTTGAAAAAAGCTAAAATGAAACCCGAACAAAGGGAAGCAAGACTATCAAGTACTTGGCCACTATTTCTTCATCTGAAGGACAAAATACAAGCGCTTCCCCTAACAGACTTGTAACTTCAAACAGTTGTTTGGAGTGAAACTAACTCACCAGACCACCTATCAACAGTCTCTGAACTGGAGAGAATCCTCTGGGCATCCAGCCAGCTTAAAACTTCACCATTAGTAGTAAATGCATAAGCACACTCCACAGTCCAATCAAGGAGAAAGGGTCTTTTCAGTGCACTAAATATCTCGCCAGTACCACAGATAACTTACACCAGACGGCCTTACTTCTCCTACCAAGGGTTTTTGGGGAGGCAAGGTGGGTTTTTTGTTTGGTTGGGTTTTGGGGGTTTTTTTGTTTTGTTTGTTGGATGGTTGGGGGGTTGGGGGGGGGGGGGGGAACAGGGAGGTTGGTTTTCTATTTGTGTTGTTGCTTTTTTTAAACCAAAGCGTAACAGTCTTGTACACCTATGCACAAACCTGAGGAACCGCTTTCGTTATAAACTGGCTGACCAACCCCACAACTGACAATACATGTGAAAGACATTTGTGCCAAAGCATGTGGAAAGGAAAAATTGAGACCTCAAAAATCACTGAAGGTTTGCTGTGAGAGGAGTACCGCCACAGGGAATAAAAATATGTATACATTTGCTAGGAGCAGGAACCATCTCATCCTACACAAGCATAGCATGGACACCAGAGGTATCCTTCAAAGGGGAGTTCTGGGAGCCAGTACAACCAACATCATATCCACAAGTTCTCACGTGCAAGTGATTAAGCGAAGAATGCCTTATTTGGCCTATTATCCCAGCAGTATTTGTTTTGCCTAATGTAATACTTTTGTTTGACAATTGGATTTTGTTTTGTTACAACCTAGAAGTGTTTTCATTTTTTTTCCACCTGTGCTATTCTAAGTTAACCTTATAGTTTTCAAAAATAAGCATGATCAAGTTTTCATTTTAACTTTAGAAGTGGCATTTTTTTCAAATCTTTTTAATTATCACTGAAAATCAGCACAAAGCAGACTGCTTTGTACCCTCCCCATCCCTTAATCCATTCTCTTCTGCTTACAAGTCAACATTTAAAACAAACGTTAGGGACACAAGGTGACACATCCCTGTATTCCTGAAGAGCAGTGTCATATTCCTGTACATACGCAAGTAGCTACTTCATTAGGAATAAGGATGTTTCTAAAGCCTAGGCCTACAGAGACACCAACCATGAGGTGATTCAGTCAGGCTGAAATTCAAGGGAATTGCGCTCTATAAACATTAGCGTGACTTTGCTTCAGCCAATGGCAAAAATGACCAGTGACCCACACTAAATAGGTGTTCTTGCTTTTCATGCTGTAGAGGTGTAGAAGGAAATGGAAAAGGGAATGACACTTCAGATAGCATACAGATACAGACACGGCACTGACATGGGCAAAATTATGCAGTCTTATTCATCATTCATTCCTCAGCTTCTGACAAGAGAAGGAAGGTAGCCCCAGTAATGCACACTGCACGGGTAAACGACTACGTGTGCAAGGCTAGAAGTAAACCTTCTGCTACGAAGTTCCACAGATGTCACTACGAGCAGCACAAACCATCCTGTCACCTTCAAACTCAATACACTCCAGCAACTCGCGAACAAGTTACCCCGATTGACGTATTTCCCCTCAGCGATAGACCCCATGGTGCCGAGATCAGTTCCGCACGCCAATGGGCTAGGCAGAGGGCCGCAGCGGAACAGCACCCAGTTTTGCACAAGTTCAGACGCTACTGGGAACGAGAACACGCCGCAGAATCAAGTTTGCTCCCATTCAACACATCCAAGTCCTCTGAAAGCCATTTATATTTAGCAGTGCCAAGTCACCGATGGCTGCCCCACAAGCCAGTTGCAACTCTACTTTCATTACACAAAACTGTAGAGCCCAAGTCCTCTATTTTATTCCGATCAGTCTAAATTCAAGCATTTTGTTAGCCCAACGTGGGTATTGCTTACACAGCTGTCACATGAGAACCTTCTCCATGCATAAGACAATATTGCCGCGTTTCAGATGCATTAAGTGCTATTTGCATGTGACTGACAAGCAAGCAGAACCATGCTGGCTACTTCTCCCCCCCCCCCCCCTCCTTTAAGACTTGAGGAAGTATCAGCAGGATCACTGCCCCTCAATCACAAGGAGAACCACCCATCCTCAGCGCAACCAATGGCTGCTGATCTACAACCCTCCCCGTAACATTATCTAAACAGTCTGTTGCAGGCCCAAACATTTCCTAATAGCCACTTCGGTAACGCTGCAGCCTGCAGAGCGCCTCTGCAGCTCCCTACAGACCTGCCATAAGGCTGGCACGCAGACAGCACAACCGAAATTAAAACTGCACCACGAGGTGGGGGGGGGGGGGGAAGAAAAAAAAAAGAGAGGAAAAAAAAAAGCCCACACAGCTCCTACATGCACCCCTTAGCCAGCAGATTCCCTGCTCAGTGCCCTCATGCACCATACGAACAGCTGCACGGCAAAGCTGATGTGATTACAAGGTTCTGAGGAACATGCAATAGTAATGAAATGATTTCATAAACATTTCAGAAGTCACAAATAACAGCAAAAATCATCATTGTTTAGGGGAGGCCAGAGTGATGTAGCCTACCTGCAGGGGCTGAATGGATCATCCATGACTATGACAGGCTCTTGTGGGTTTAGATGTATTCCTGAACCCTCTACTTAACAGCTAAAACTCTGCCTTTTCCACTCTACCAACTCAAAATGGAGGCACATGCAGTCTGAGAGACCTCAGAGAGCTTTCACTGAGCTTGTGCTATGACCTAAGCCTGCACGCAGAACGCAGAAACTTCGCCCTCGGACTGACAGGACTGAGCATGTGCTGTGACCCTCCCTCATCCACACACTGTCTTACAACGCAATCAATCTCAACCCTGCTGTTTCCGTAAATAAAGCACACTGAACAGACTCTGCAGCTTCTGCATACCAAGCTAGTGTGCAGGGAAGTGGGGCCTTAGCTAGGGGATCTGATACAGCCAACGCTCGAGAGCAGAGCGATGCAAAGTCCGGAGGTCGCTGTTCCAGCACTTTTTAGATCTTCTCCAAGGAAAACACACGTCCGCTTCCAAAAGGCTTCTAAAAGCCTTTTTTCCCTACTTTGTGATGAGCTTTTAAAAAAATTACATGGATTAACAGGCTTAGAGGTTTTCACAGATGCAAACGACAGAGCTTCACATTTTCACGTACAATTCACTTGTTAGGAAACGAAGCAGGCAAGCTGAATCACAAAATACTTTTATTCTACCTGTCAATAATGCAATATATGAGAACATTTAAAGAATATGAATACTCAGCAACAATACCATTGCCATTTACAAGCACGTGTGAACACAAGGTGAACCCAACAGGAGCCAGACTTGACTCACTGTTTGAACTTCCTTCATCATCCTTGATTTTTGGCATTCCTGTTTATTAATGTAATTTGCAAAAAAATTCTTAGCTACCCATTTATACAAAGGAAATATTCCTTCCCCCTGCAGCGCAAAATGCTTTAATTAGCATACCTGCCTCCACTTTAGACTATCTGAGATGCCTGGATTTACTGCAAGGCTAGAGAAGGATAAGAAGTTTCTCAAATTTAAAATTTTAAAAGGTAGAAACAGACCAAGCAAAACATACCAGGCCACAGAACAACCCCAGATTTTTTCTCTCTCACAATAATCCAGTGAGAAAACTTCATTATAACATAAGTGGATACACCTTTCTTGTTGCCCATATTATGTTACCTCCCACCCCCTTCTTGGGAGCCTTCACCAACAGTCTGGCTCCTTCAATTAACCTGCAATAATAATTCAAACTCTCAATAAGTTGAACCTTTCAGCTACAGTGGCTCTGATGAAACTATCTGATGCTACCAAAGCTCATTCATAATCTGAAGGACCCAGTCCATAAGATACAGGATAGAGAGGCTAGGCTCACGCTTCTAAAAAATTTTTAATAAATAAATTTAAAAAACACAACACAACCAATCATGATAAAAGTTCCTGTGGGTTTGGTTTTTTTTAATAATACTAAGCTATACTAGGCTATGTATTTAAAACTTCCGGAAACACAATAAAGCTTTATAAACTGCTTAAAAAAGACAAACCCACTACAACATTCTATCAGCTCACTTCTGTTATAAAGTTATACAGGAGGCAACACGCTCAGAACAAGACTGCCTGACCAATTTTCCCAGAGTACAGACTAGAAAAAGGTAACTACTCCAACTATGTTGCACACTCTTTACCAGCTGACCAATTTAAGTAAGAACACTTACAAGGCCAAATGTATCTAGTCTTTATTTCAACTACAACTGAAATGTATTTCTGGATTTTTTGTTGCTGTTGTTCCGGATTGGTTTTTTCCCCCCCTCAAGTTCACAACATGAACTTGAGAAAAAGTTCTCAGCTTTTATGCTACCCTCCAGTTCAGAGATAAATTGAGATATGGATACATATAAATAATGTACTCCAAAGGATTATTAATAAAGTGTGATATCAGCCAGAAACAACAACCCAAGGAAGTTGTACATCCATTTATCTAAATACAGTTTTTTGGGAGGGATTTTTGTCTGTTTAAAAGGAATCAACCGCAAGGCACTTCGACACATGACAATACCTACTCATGTGAAGTGAGGGTGCTCACCATCTTCCATAATTCTTTCCCAGGAATATTAGACAAGAGTGATACTAAACAACTTTGCTGTAATTTAGTAAGACATACAGAAGCCATCTGTTTCACATCACATGGGCATACCATACAAACAGTCCCCAAATTCCCCCATCAGGAGGATTCCTGGTTATATTTAAAATTTCTAAACCTATTAAAAAAAAAGGGGGGGGGGGGTGTGACACCACAGACACGACGACTGTAATATGCTGTAGGAATTGTCTTATTTAAACAAAGTATACCACAAACTGTCATAGTGTTCTAAGTGTAAGCATAACTCAACCTCTAAGACATAAGAATGGATATGTTTAAAAGCCTTTATGATCATTTTACCCTCTATCACTGCCCTAGGCACTATTATATGCATAGAATCAAAATATTCTGACTGCTAAAAATTAACCAGACAAAAAGGATCAAAATAGCAATACAGAGCTCTGCAGTCCTCTTGAGTCTCTGTTCACATTTTGGCTGTAGATACCAATTCATCATTCACCTACATTTTTTTCTAAAGAAGGGCAACATTAAGAGGAAGCTTTGAAAATCCTACTTACACACAACTCCACACTGGCTTCTTGACTTCCTAAGAATATACACTATTCTTAACTCTTTCTAGACCCAAAACTTGTACTCCACCCACTATGCTTTCCATTGAAAGCAGAGAAAAAGAAAAAAAAAAAAAAAGAGGCTCTTGATTCAGACTTTCAACAGAAATCCCCTTCCAGACAACATAAAATAGAAAGCCGTGAAGGACAAGAAAAAGAAAGAGCAAGTCACCTTCAACTTCATTCTTGGCAACACTCCTCTCAGAGACACACCAATGCTCATTTTGCTCATATCACCCAACAAGAACACTTCAGAAGAAAAAGATTAAAAATAAAGGAAAAGCAAATGTTGTGGAATAAAAACACAGACAAGATCCTGGTCTTTCCAAAACATCTATTCAGCAAATTCACCCACGCCTTGAATGTTTGGTATTATTTTGTTCTACTATGCAAAACAATGTTGTGGAAGAGTAATTTTGATTCATGGCCATGAAAACTGTTAGCAGAATAATGCCTGATTATTTCTAGTTCCAAGTAAAAATTCAGTAGCATTTAAATCTATGTATATGTACAGATGTCAGTGTCAGACAAAACTTTGTAATGTATTTGTTTACTCCTGAGATCAAAGAACTGACTGCCTAGTACATGCCAGTACACTACAAAAACAGGCCAATACCAATAGTGGCATTTGGCACGCCTGCATCCTTGAGTAAGACAGTTCAAAGTTGTCTCTCTAAGTCCATACAGGACTTCAGAGTACAAAAGGAAGGACTGGAAGAAGCTCTTGCCAGAATCAGCTACATCTGGCACTATACTCCAGATAAGGTAATAACTAGAGTTGTAGTGAATGAGTAGTAAGATGTGAGCTGGTGAAACACAGCTGTCTGAGGTCAAGCAGCATGTTCAACAGCATTCCCAAGCCTTTCTGCATATTTCTTTTTAACAGGCAGAGCTGACTTCTGACTCAAATACCAAAAAAATCAAACAGCTTAACTCAAGCTAGTGCAGTTACTGATTTTTTTCCCCAAAGTGGTACATCAGGTCTGTTTGTCTGTTAATGCTTCTTGACTGCTATTCTATACACTCTGAAATGCTTCTAAACTCATTTCAGGGCATATACAATTCACCTAACATTTCTTCTTTGATAAAGCATTGGTCTTATCTGGCCATTTGGGGAACCCAAAAGTTTGAGTGGGATTCCATGTTAGCGGAGTCAGAGCAGTCACTTCTCTAAAGAGACATGAAATTAATTATTTTAAAGTACTTAGAGAAATCATTTTATGCTTTCTCAGCTGGCTATACAAGTTTAGTGGATGCATTTCACACTCTTGAGAGCCGGAACATATTTCAGGTCTACTTACTAGCTTGATTAACACTCTATTCAGGGTGATGACACCCAGACTTTAGCTTTAAGATTAGTTTAGGTTTTTATTTCACAATCAGATTTTTCTCACTGATGTGAGAATTACTGAAACATAGTGTGTAATCTTTTACCTAACTCTATAAGGAGAAGAAAAAAAAAAACAACTAAAACAAACCAAAAGATTCCCCCAAACCTCCAAAACAAACAAACCACCAGCTTGATATACCCTCTAAAGAAAAAAGTTATCCCAAAACGCACAGGTTTACTGCTTCTAGACCACAGAATGATCAACAGGATCACAGTTGGTATTCCCCAAGCTAAACCTATAGTCAGCAAGCTTTCAAATAGGAAAGACAAAGCATAGTTTGTTTTAGCACTGTGTGCTCCAAGAACAAAAGGGCCTCTTGTGACACATCCACCACACCAGTGTTGGATGTTTTGGGGGTCTGGGATTTTTGCAGGTTGTTTTGCAAACAGAACAACAGGAAAACATAGAGAACAGTCAGATTCCCAACACACTGAGCTGCATTTGAGAGTCCTGGAGAAGTATGTGAGCATCTTCTGCTGAACACAAAATAAAAATCACTCAAACCAAAATATATCTTTGTAGATGCAATCCACAGCTCAAGCTTGTTTGATCTAAGAATGTATCCTATCACACATTTCTACGAGTCAGTTCAGGGGGGTCACACTGCAGTATTCCGAACCTTATCTACAACATACTATTACTTCAAGCTACCATGAACATTCTCCATCCTTTCCACGTGAAACAACACTACATTAGAAAAGCAGATCAAGTTGAAGATGAAGGGGTTTTTTTCGCAGACAAACCACCAACAGTTCATCCTGGAATGTGTGTTACAATACTTTTTACTTCCAAAAGCAAAATAAATCTAGAATTCAGTATTCAAAGAAGCACGCACTGGTATGGGCAAGCAGTAGCAAACACAAGGTCAAAAATAATCGAGGAACCTAGACTCAGCTCCTTTTTCTAAACCTCCTCCCATTCCAAGACAAATACAGACTTGAAGACTTAGAATTAGGAAAAAAAAAACCCCTGGCTGCAACCAAATGAAGAAAAACCTACATTTTGAGAGCTGGCTAGTCTGAGTAATTAGCTGATCACTAAGTGCTATGCTTTGTCATTTCATCGATCTTTTCAGGCTCAGTCATTTTCTAATAGCTGGAAGAATTAACAGCTACTTCTACACAGAAAGTGAGTTTCAAACTGCACTGACAACTCGCATAAATGGCACTTCATAAGAGAAATCATCCATTAAACACAGAACTTGAACACTAATACAAATAGTTAATTTAGTGTTCACACCCTCAAAACTAAAATGCATCGCAGAAAAGTGACAAAGTTAAATATAGGGCCCAAGCATGGTACTGAATATCAGAGAGGTGTATCATGACAACCTTCATAAATGCCTCACCTTGTCGAACTGCTCCAAAAAAACCCATGATGTTATGAGAACATTTTAAAGTATTGTATTTTAAAATATTATAGGATTTCATGCCCTTTTCCTAGAGCTCAGCACCATACACTAGCAAGATTGCCTCCTAGGGACTTACACTGACACCACCTGCTATGAATGTAAACTGAATCGATTAAGGGAGTTTACCCGGTCCAATACCCTGCCTTAGACATACGGACAGTTTAAGACACTTCAGAGTAAGGTACAAGCAGCCTCATAAATAGGTTAATTACATAATAATATGCCCACACATGGAGTTTCTTCCCAACTGCAAGCAGTTAGTGGTTCGCTATGCCCTGAAGGATAAAGATTCATATCTGCATTAAAAAAAGTACATCTACCATGTAACAATTCAAGTGTCTATTATTTATATGCCTATCTAATCCCTACTTAAAATAATACTTTTCTCAACAATATGTCTAGAAATCAAGGTCCACAGCTAATTGTTTTCTGCATTGAAAGAAACAATAAAACTTTTTAGTAGGCACAGACCTTGCTGAGCCCTGTCACGCATTATTAATCTTTTACTCAAATGCTCATAGAAATACGCCCCTAGACAACAAACTATTTAAGGCTGGCACTTGTAAGGCATTCTCTGTGTTTACAAAACTACGTAAATGAAAAAAAAAATAAGAGTCATAGTTTGGACCTGAAAAATAATGAAGGTACAGTCTCGTATCAGCTTTGCTTTCCAAACACGGCTGATAAAGATTGGTTGGACAACTTCCAGGCAGATCGAAAGAACTGTGAAATGAAAAAGCATGCTGAACATACCTTCTTCAAATATGTATTAACTCCCCCAAAAAAGTTCTTTCTGTACCTCTAATTTGCTCTAGGCCAGCAAAGCATAAACTAGGATTTGTTGATATGGGACCCTATGGGAGTATTTACACATGAAAGCATGAATTTCCACACTTAAAAACTTCCAATTTGATTTCTTAAAAGTGTGTAAGTTTCAACATTGCTTACTAGAAGATGTGAATGCATTTTTAGAAGTATTTTCAGGGTGTGCACTGTCAATGGGACAGCTTAGAATTCCTGCTAATGTTTGCAACCTTTAAAAAAAAGGTTACACTTCTAAAAACCTGTTTTGAAGCAGTACATTATTTACCCAGAGGTGCAACCGGATGTCACGACTCACTGCACAATTTTGTTATCTACTCTTAATTTTTCTCCTATACATATACGCAGCAGGAAGATGTAGCTTCTCCCTCACATTCCCTTTCACCCCACCCCACCTTCCTACCAGCATCATACTCGATTTTAGGTTTTCCTCCTTTGAGTAGTTTTCCTGTTCCTACAGGCTCAGATCAGCGGTAAAGCTTGCCTTTAAAAGTATCTTCACTTACCTTGTCTCTGGATTATAGCCCAGTATGTAGAAAAATGAATCCACTCGGGCTTTAAACTCTCTAGCAGCAAATATGTCAGAGAAATGGGAGATATTACACTTCCCTCTGAAAGAAAGAGGGAAAATGGTATTAGAATTCTACCTTGAATAACAGCTATTTTAATTAAGTGCCACTGCAATCTGTGTATAAGCCACAGATATCCTTGTGTTCTCATAAATGTCTAAAACGTCATAAATATAAGCCTGTTGTAACTAATAACCATGCAGATTCTTCCCATGGTGGAAAGGGAAGAAAAATTCAGTTACAATGTCTCAGATGGTGTTCTACAAACATTCATTAATTCTCATTCAGCCAGCACACAGTCCTGAGGAGCCCAAATTTGATCAGACTGAGGAACAATATCTACCGTAGAAATACAATCCTGGAAGTGCCTTATTTTCAAAGTTTTTACAGTCCTATTACGCTTACGTCTTCAAGGAAGTTTAAAAAATTCTACTATTCATATTATTTTGGAAGTCAGCTTTTTATTTAGAAAGCTAAATAAAACTTCAGTTTAATAACACTTCCAAATAGAAAGCAAAGCTATGCTGTTTTTAGCAAGACTGCAATCCTAACAATGCAAATTCCAAACACATAAAAGCTTCTTCCTTCTACTTTCATACATGAGAGTAAAACAAATAAAGACATTAAAAAAAAAGAGAGAAGAAAGGAAAAGGGGATTTATTAGCTTGTTCTACAACAGATTGTTAATAATATTTTTTAAATATAGTTGGTGGATGAGGTCATTATCCTTAAGGATGAGCATGAAGACTAGCCATAAGAAGTTGCATCTCATTTCCTCAAGGGTTTGTTGGACTGTTAATGTTCAACAGCTGCCTGTGTTTTGTCATTCAATGCATTGCAGTTTACTGTCACCAAGTAAATCACATCAGAAGGGGGCAGAGACAAATGGGCCAGACAGCCAAAGAGTTAGTGCTTTTTATCTAAACCTGATTCAATGCAATAAACAAAGCACAAGATTTTACTCTTTTTCAGTATGTCAAGCTTTCTAGTATTAATACAGATAGCATCTCTTTCCACTTGTACTTACTGAATAGTATTTGCTATTATAAATAAGCTGCTATTGGGCTTATTTAACATTGTAAAAAGGTTTGCCAGTCTTGGTTAAAATTGAATGAAAAGTGCTATTGCCACCAGTACACCAAGATGAGTAATTATTTTGTCTGTAACAATACTGGATCCGTTTGCCTTGTCTTCTCAGCAGAGCTTAAAAGTACTGCATACTTGAAAAACGGCTCTAGAAAGTTGAAATCCTAAGCTTGCTTCCCTTCTTAATCTTTTCATGGTAAAAGCACTTCAAAAAGGCTTACCAATCAAGAGCCACTAAGAACTTGGCCTTGGAACACGAGCTCTCCGATACACAACATCAACTACTACAGGTGAGGAAAAAACACACCAGAAGGATGAAGGATGAATAAAGTTGCCGACTATTTTAAGACAAAATCAATATGGCTATGCTGTGAGCTGAGGCTGCACAGTTGTCCCTATGATTGCCTAATTCTCAGTCAGTTGCCTTCCTGGCAGAGGACAAAGCAACACTGGATATTGCACAGGTCATGCCAGGTTGTAATGGAACATTAACAAGGTCCATAATCGAGATGTCACACAGAAATACTGAAAGATGAACTTGTTCACTAATATTTATTTTATCCCTGGTGGCTGAAGCTAGCTTCCTAGTTTAGTCATTTAGAAAGAAAGAAAATGAGAAGGGGTATTTGTTCTGCTGTTTCACGTTAAATTCACATTTTAAAAGTATTTTGAGGAAAAAGATTTAGTTTCCTTTCAATAATCCATCTGACAGTTAATAAGCGTTTTCCAGATAAGTTTATATTACCTACATTCATGAAAGCAGTACATCTTGTTCACAGCATTTCAGACAAGTAGTACTACATAATACCACAAAGATTTACCATATATGTAAAAAGGAGATAACTTTTATTATACCCTTCCATTGGGATCTACAAGCATCCTCTAGTTAAATTCTTCCACTGGTTAGAGCAGAAGATTGGTAGTTACGATCACTGGTTTCATTTCCCAGTTTGTCATCAATTCATTGTGTGACCAGAGCCATTTGTTTGCAGAGGGCAAAGAAATAATCTCATGTTATCATAAATTAGAATTTCATGTTAACCTTCCTTTCACACATCACAATACACTCTGCCTACTCTATGTTCTCAAACTGTAAGAACACCACGTGCAACTACCCTTATGTTCATCTTGCACACTGAAAATTACTGACATGTATTAATCACAATTTGCTACAAAAGAATCAGCGAAAATATAATCTTTATCCTGCAAAAATCTATTCTCTCAATTATCAGCATCTACAAGCCTGTAAGGATTACCAAAAGTATGAACAATCCAGAACACAACAAAACGACAGTGAAACCATATGCCAACAAAGAGAAACAAAAGAGTGATCTGAAAGGTGACTATGGCATGCACTTCCAAACAAAAAGGCGGCAGATAAAACACAAGACAGATTGAAGAAGTGATCGGTTTGGTCTTTCAGCATCCTTCACTCTTTTTGGAAGGGGAGAAAAGAAGGTTATTTTTTAAGATTGCTTGGTATACACATATATTCCATTTTTACCTTTCCATTTTTATAATTGCTTTAAAGAAACAGAAAGGATGTAGAAGAGAAGTTAAAATACTCCCAGGGATAAGTCCATACGCATAGTTCAGTTTCTCTCTGTTTAAGCAGAGAGTTGTTAGATTTCCAACACTGGTTCCATCAAGACAGCCAACCTCCTGCTAGCTTGTTTCTAAGCATGCCAATTTAATATTGGAAGGAGACCTTCTGTAACTCAGAAAAGGCACTGTGGAATTTCATGAGATTATAGTACACCACTGGAATTTTCTGAGTTTATAAAAAAAGTCTAATATGTAAATCAAAGACTTCTTCCCACCCATGTAACAGAAGTTGCAGCTAGCCTGTCTTGAAGTAAGTGGCTTCAGCAAAGTGACTCTGAACAAAAAAATGTCTCCAGATGGTTCTAGTGAAATACCATCTGAGCGTTATTATCAGGGAGATTATTCAATTTGCATTTTGACAATATCCATGCATGTTTGGCACATTGAAAATCTGCTGAAAAATAATGCCTCGCTGTTTCTATTTGAAAACATTAAGTTATGGTGTATACCCTCGGCAAAGGTTAGCCACTTAAGTTAAAAACTCAGTGAGTAAAGAGAGCAGCAACCTCCAGGGAAGGGCAGATAGTACAGAGAACAATACAGAGGTCCATTACCTCCTGTCTGTACAGCTAGTTTTAATGGAGCTCTTAGCTGAGCTGCAACAATGACAAGTGCCGCAGAGAAAAGCCTTTAATGCAATTTAATCAGGGCAACATACTAACAGTCACTTTACTAGGAGATGCTATTGTTAATAGTGAAATCAAACACGGAGGAGGGAAGGGTAATATTTCTGCAGGAACTAGCAATAACCTAAATTGGCAATGATGGGAAACAATATCTTCTGAGCAACATTGATTAACTGAGATTAAAACGATACTGTAGAATTACAGCTCCTTTTAGAATGAGAACAGATAACACAAGTTAATTACTGTAGGAGACGAGGAGAAAGCTGAGCAGTATGCTAATCATCCCCACACAAAACCAGAAAAATCACCTCTCTCTCAATAAGGTTTTTCTCATCCACCTCTGAGACACCGCACCACATCCTCCGTAACTTACCTGAGGGCAGCAGCGTGGTAAGTGTCAACATAATCTGAAATGAAGAGCTCTCGATTCTTGATAACTGGGTCTGTAATAACAAGCTCTCGTCCAGAGTCTGCCAGAAAGCAAGAACACAAACAAAAAACCACCAACACATTAGCTGTAATCTGAAAGCAGCTACCATTGCTATTTTGCAGGTGTTTTTTTTTTTTACAGGTCAAAGTTTGAGGATGTTTCTTAGATACACACTCCTCACTGTTAAGATGACAAACATTCAGATTGTTTACATGACCTGTCAGCTATGGAAACAACGGGATACTCATTTTTACACATGAATTCTCCCTTGCCACATCTAAAGAACTGCTGAAGGCAAAGAGCATTTAGGGGTAGCGGATGACAGATCTTACCCACTGACCACTTAGATGTGGTCACTCCTGGGTAAAAGGAACTAAGCAAAATTAATTTATCACTGACTTCTGGTTTCCAGGTCAAGGTTTTGGTTATTCTGCATATTTAACCTAAAATCTTCAACAAAATCTTGACAGTACTAACTGCTTAGTGCTCTGACTTTGAGATAAATATTGATATTCATGTTTAAACACAGAAAATTCTCAGTGCTAATGAAAAACTGGAAGACAACTTTTCCCATGACTTCTTTATAATACCTTTGAAGAACACACAAAAATACTTCTCCGCATGCACAAGAGTGTGACACAAAAAAGCAGCCACGTTATCGAAACGCTCACTTTTTGACACTGTGCCTATAATCCCATAGTTAAAAGTTTCAAATAAATGAGTACATGAAAGGTTAGATTTGTGCAGCTTTTGCTAAAAGCACACACAAAATGTCCTTAATGCCTGCACAAAGGAGAACGTATGCTCAACTTTGTACTGTCAATGCACCAAAAAGTTGCTGTGTTCCATATTTCAAGCATCAACTTTTATCATCACGATTCACCTTGGAGTATCTTCAGAATTTTAACAGTTGCCTCAAGGAAATTTCCTGGTAAGAATAGAAGCAAATGTTATGTGTCCCCTAGAGGCAAGAGATAAATGACACTGGAACACATACTAAAGTTTCTTCTGCTTCTATTAAGCCCAAGATCACACTTGTTTTTGCAAAGAGAAAAGGGGGAAGCTCAGGTACGAGTGCTTCAGTTACATCACTTAATGCAATATTAATCACAGTGAGTATTCATATGTGCAAGGTAGCATGAATGTAAAAAACCGTAGTTCTCATGACGCTACGGGAGAATCACAAAAACCAGAAGAGATTCACAATTTCTTCAGACAAATTGGTCTTCAGCCAGTTAGATATTAGTAAACTGTCCAGAAGGCCTACAAAGGATCCAATGTTATTTTTCTTTTCTCTTCTCTCAAGGCATTAGTATAATACAGCACAGTATTTAAATCATACCTGAAATGCATCTGATTATAGCTATGGTTACAGGACATACACTAGTTAGAACAAACAAGGCAGGTAAGAAACACTATCATCCATCTTCTGATGTATTGTTTTCATCAACAGTCCTTGCTTCATATGCCTATGCAAAAGTATTCTTGCTTCCTGGGCTGTTAAAACTTAAAATTCAGAGTACAAGTAAAGAAGGCCTTACTCTACAGAGCCTAACTTACCATTCTCATTGTGTCTGTCCTGAACCAAATGCTGATAGACTGAATCTGGGACTTCAGACTGGCGATAGTACCATTTGACATTCATAAGGAGGTGGTCCCGTTTACTCTGAAAAAGAAGGTCTAAAGGCATTACTAAAAAGGAAATCCGACCACATCTGACACAATCTTCTAAAGTATAAAATTTGTTTTCACACTGAAGAAAACCTGAGGTAAGACCCAAAAAGAAGGAAAATGTATTTCTATCACAATGAAACAAGGGCAATGTGCTAATGACAGATTGACTTTCAAACTAGACAAAGGCAACAAGAACCTACTGCATCATCATGCGTTGTATCTCTATATATCTGACCAGCAAATACTAATCTATTCACTCAAAAAGAACTAACCCAGGAGGAGGCAGGGATCAGAAACGGGTTGAAATTTTTGGCCTCATCTTAGTCTGCTAATTTCTACAAACAAGAAGTATTAATGGCCAAACACAGAAAAAAGAATACCAGTAGTAACATAACTCAAAGCAGCCATTCTTAACAGTTGTAACCAAGAGATACCAGCTTCCCCCTCCCCCCCCAAGGACACATGGCCTCAGACATAATTGTAGATGTTCTTTTATTACACCCCTTTACACAAAAGAATAGGATGCTGCACGTCAATCCCAGTAATTATAGACTCTGACTGCTCACGTACCTCACAAAACCAAAGGCAACATTTACATGAAACTATCTTCCTCAAGGGCTCTTTTTTCATTTGAGAATCCAGCTACCAGTTTGTACCTTCTCAGAAGGAAACTGAAGCACAAACACCACTTAAAAGAGTTTTTAGATCAACTTATTACAGACTCTCTGCTTCAGTTTATCTTTGAAACCCTTGGTAGTCAATTCCTTCCATGGCTCCAAAACACTTGAAGAAACAGAAGAAGGCCTAAAGGGAAATTAACATTCTTTTGGCATGAGGCAACTGCAAGCACCATTTGTTTTTTCTGGACTATAGTTCTCTAGACCCTTCTAAGACTGCTCTTAAAACATTTACATTTAAAATTTAAATCATAGGTTACTGGACCAGAAAGTTCTTATCATCTCTCCTGTTTGCATCAGCCTAGTTGTTACAGCAATTTCCACCCTTTCTGCATAATAAAAAACATTAAAATCTTTCCATTAAATGCACTTGAAGCCTTTGATTAAAACCACATGTAATACCACAAAAAAACTGCTAGTGGCAGCATTGTGCCAGAAAAAAGTGTTAACTAATCCACTACTACCACGTGTGCTCTGTACCGAGTGCCTCAAAAAAAACATTCAAGAACATACTAAGCATACTTCTGCTGTACAGGAGAAACCTGAACCTACTTTTTAAAAAGAAACAAAAACAAAAAACACCAAACCAAAAAACACCCCACCACATTTGCAGTCAAAGACAACAAGCTTGTCTAATGCATGAAAAAAAGGTCAAAAGCACAAAGTCTGAGAGGCAACACTGATTTCTGGTGCCTGCTGTTCAAAAAACGTGGTTGCAGACTTTTCTGTTCTCCTGAAATAAAGTTCTGTGCATCACAGGCTTTGTGAATAGTCTCTCTGAGTTCTGAAGTCAAAAAAAAAAAGAAACCACCAAACAGGTAAATGGTCTGTTACCCTCTTGCTAAGAGTTCATAAATTCTCTCAGTGCTAACAAGAACTGCATGTGACAATGATGGGAAACATTAACCCAGCATTTCTCTGCAAATTCTCTTTGCATTTCTTACTCCAGAGGAGAAAGTACCTCTCTTGTGTTACACAAAGCCCTGAAAGCACACTCAGAAAGCATCGCTTCACAGCACGAAAACTACTCACACTTACACATACGGACACACATACGGACAGTTTACAACAACCATCAAAAGCTAATACTTGGATTTTCTTGGTTTGTGCCACTGAAGTCAGGTGTCTTTCAAATAATACAACACTCCACGGAGCACTGTAAAGGAGGCATAAGGACCTATGTATATGCAACCATGAAGGAGGGCTACGAAACACAGAATTGAATTTTGCTGGTGGCAGTGTTTCTGAATAGCAAATTACATCGGGGGGAAGAGAAGGACTAGAAATCTCCACTGTGGTCTGCCAGGGATGGTGCTTACAAATGCTGATCTACAAACCAAATCATCAATAGCCAATGGAGAGATCTGAGAAAAGGTAAGAAGTTACTACAGCTTGGTAAAAAGAAGAGCTAGTCACGGAGAGGACAAAGGTGGCAAATGATGAATGAATGGACACAACCTCATATGTAACCTTACAGCGATTCTGCTACGAGAGGACAGTTTTGCAAAAAGAAGCCTGGAAGTGTACAAGTTTTGTGTGAAGGTATATCCTTTACATATGCATACATTAAGATTATGTTACAATAAAAGGGAGGGATCAAAACCATCAAATGTTTTCACTGTCTTGGCATCACACAGCGCTGCGAGATGGGAGGTCACAGCTTTATTTTGAATTAGGCCCAGACCGAAAAGGAGATGGTGATGCAATCGCTTCACTTCCCGCAGTTACTTATTGTATCATAGAATGGCACAGGGCTTGTAACAGCACGGGGATGAGGCTACAGTCAACACTTACAATGAAAGCATTCTGATACGCTCAGATAGAAGAAATTTGGGGCTGGAAGTGAGGTTTTTCCACTTGCTGCCATAAGGGACCACCTCATTCTCTCCCTTCCTCCCACAAGACCCTCCCAGTTTGCCGTTCAGTCAATGCAAAGAGAGGTTTTTGCTTATTGCTATGTCTCCCGTAAGCTTCACTGCAAACACCCAAGTTGCCCAATATGCATTAATAAAATGGAATAACAGGGGATTACACAAAATCTTATTAGGAATATTCACACATTAACACACAATGAAGGCAGGCAATATATTTACTGTGTTTTGCAGTATTTTATCACCTCATCACTCAAAAATTCCATACTCTAGGAAGGCATAATATCTACATACAGTCTGGAGCTTTTTGCTAGTTCAAGCATTTTCACTTGATGGCATGGTACTCATTTCCCAATTTGAAACTTTGTTCTCAGACTCCCAGAACGCCTTAGCTGTTCCCTTCACTGTGTTTTATTCGAAATGTTAGCAGTTATTCTGCACAGTGAAAGAGAACAACAACATTTCGTCCCCTGAAATCAGATTCACAATCAGGAAGAACACGGGGAAGGAGAATGAATTTCAGGAGGCTGGCTGAACTTAAGAAGTTTTCAGGGAAATGATGAATTGCCCTACACTGCAGCCTGCCAACATGAATGGTATTGACTTCTTTAGGTTGATCATGTAGTTGTGAGGCATTGTCGGGGGGAAGATTACAATGAAAAAGAAATTACAGGGGTTTTCATAACACAGAAAAGTGGCTTTTCTTTCATTACACTTCAGAAGTGAAAATAACATATCTTTAAAAACTACAAAGAAAAAAATGATGAAGGTAGAATTAGAACCAAAACAGATGATAAAAACAATAGACAATCAATCTAAATGGTGTATATAAGCATAGATTTGAAGCCATGGCATACAACAACTCTCTATGCTTTTAACTTTGAAAACCTACATTTTATGAAGCAGGCATTTTAAATTCATTATAAGTGACAGGAAAAGATGAACACAGCCAACATACCTATCTTTAAAAATTATCAGACATGTTATGTATCTTTCAAAACAGAAAGAACCACATGCTCCACAAAGCTGACTGCTCTTTGTCATTTGAATCACAGAATGCATGCATATGGCATGACTCAATGTTTCCATATATGAGGAGCACAGCAACAAAAATATCTTTTACAACTGACATATGCAACTGACTTTTTACAGAAAAAAGTACCTGGACAATGCTGCAACTAAAAATACACTGACATACTAATAAGCTGCTATTTGTGCTCTGCTGATAGCGGATGGGTTTCGGTTGTGGGTTGTTTGGTTTGGGTTTTTTGGGGGGTGGGATCGGATCTCCTTCCTAAATACCTCTTCTTACCATGATTGCTGCTTTTTGTCCAATTAGTTTAAAAGCTTCATCTTGAAAAGTATTTTCTGTATCTACTCTCCACCATGCACAATTTTGTGGGGTTTAACCCGAAGTTTCAATCTCCCTAAAAATACAAAACGTCTGTCTTGTTTTTCACATTTACATCCTTCATTCACAGAAATTCCTAGACATGCCATTTTGTCAGCCAACTTTCTAAATACGTATGTCATTTACAGAGCAGACTATACTCAGAGGTGTCAAGGTGCCAACTTCTGTGGTAGACTATTTATTTCAGAACCATGTGCACACAAAAGAAATGTCCCCTAGTTCATAAAGTGTTACTTTTTTTTTTTTTTTACACCTTTACATATGAAAAGCTGCAGATAGTCATATGCCAAATTCAGACTTGCAGCAATCACAGCAATGGCAAATGCTTTAAAGTGTCTTTCTGTCAGCTCAAAAAAGACTCCTTCTGCTACAAAACTCCATTCTACCCTGAAATGAAAATATTGTCTTGCTGCGGTACTGAAAAAGCACTCATTTGGGGGTTGTTTGGTTGCTGCTGTTTTAGTTTTTGTTCCTTTTATAAAACATGAATCAGTTTTGGACATTCAACAAGGATTAGATAAAATCTGTAAATGGATTAAAGCATCCCAGTTCACAAGCATCTGGTCAACTTCTATTTAAAAATGAGCCTCTCCCTTAAAAAGGAGAGAAAACAACCTTGCCGGTTCTCTTCAAAAGTATGAATGTACTGATTTCCACACCATTTGTGACAATTCCAAGGTGCCAGTTTTCTTTTAGAATACACTTGAAAACAGAGTTACTGCACATTACAATTCATATCTTAAGAGATTCCACATTCTCTTCCCAGGGTTATGACTAACCAAATTGTGCAAATGATCACAGATGTCCTGCAGATTCTCTCAGAGGGATTTAAGCAGTATCCTTCATTACATGCCCTATTTAGATACCATGTTAAATCACAACTAGCTTTGGAAACAATATACCAAATGCTGGAGATGACAGATGGGCATGCTGGAGTCAGTGAATAGTAGCTATTTCAAAGAAACAAACAGCAAAACAGAAACAAGAAAAAGAACATCTTTCCTCTCAAATATATTTTCAACAATGAAATTTTTCGATTAGAAAAAAATAATCACGTGATTAATTCTAAGCTACCAAATTATTTGTATTATTTTAACAAAATGGTACTGACTTTAACAGTCACTCCACTGTTCAGAATAAACATCTTGTGCATTGCAGCATAGATGCTCTGGCCTCACAAAGCCAGTTTTCAAGTCGACATCATTTTTTAACACTACAAATTAACCCAACCCTTTGGGGCACTGTTCGTCTCCCAGAAATCATTATTTTGTTTCACACAAACAGTTCTAATTATGCTCCATGACACAGTATTAGCCTGACTCCAATACAAGTGGTAGATCTGACTTGCTCCACTTGCTGTGCCCCAGCCCTCCCTGGCCCTTCCCCTGCCATGTTGAATTGCTACCCATATTTCCAGTCCTACTGTAGAAGTATTTTTACACTTACTCAATTTTGACATTTACTAATATTCAAAGGAGGGAAAAAGAAAAATAAAGGCCACTCAGATCAGATGCCCGGGATGGGGGGGGGGGGGGAGACACACGACGGGACACGGACGGGGGACGGGGACGACCACAAAAAAGCAGAGGGGGGACACAAATGAAACTATCTGGCAATCAGGAGCTAAAGAGATACAGCAAGGATCATTTTTCCTCCCACTCTGCAATAGCACATGCAATTTCAAGTTCTCAGGATATCTTTTTGTAGGCTGTTTTCTAATTAAATAAGAAATCTGATCAGCTGTTTGTAAGCCAAGAAAACCCAGCTTGGAAATACAGAGATTATTACTACAAATGAATGTTATTTTTGCAGCTTGATTATTTAATTCAGATGCATGCATATTAACACATAATTACTTCTTGCAAACACAGAAGCATTGTCAAAAGTAAGGGCTATCAGCATTCGGCAAGAAATAAAAATGTTAAATAAGAACACTAAATACGGCAATGTGCGGTTTAATCCTCTCTACCCCTCAAATACAACAACCCAAGAAGGCAGCCCTTTTGGTTCCTGTCCTCTTAACCCGAACCAACACAAAGACTGCAACCTTTAAACCTGTTAGTGTTATCTAATGACTATTCCATCTACAAGAGCTTTTCTAATAGAAACATGCCTTGATGGCTTATCTGAGTGCACAAGGCAGGCCACAAAGAACCGTCGGCTTGATTGAGCGCAGTAATGGAAGGCAGGAAATGAGAAGCCTTGGTTAAGCCGCGGATAATCGATCAGTGTATTCAGTGAAGTGTGAGCTGAGCTGGGAATAAGCTGCCTGGGGTATCAAATATTGCTGTTTCCAGGGTAAAGTTCCATTTCTGTGATCTATGTAGGGGAAAGCATAATTTATTGACAAAACAATATAGGATTTTTTCACAATGTCTTGCTCTTGACATTTTGTGATTGTTTACAGCAAGAATTCCTCTTGTGTCCCTTTTATTCACAAGTTTAACAAATGAAACTCCTTTTGGAATTCATGAAGTCACCTCAGCATGCTGGAAATTAATTCAGTCTTGTGTACAAATAACTCGGAGATGTAAAACAAGCATCACACTCACCTTCCCCTGAATTTCAGACTTCCACACTCAGATGCATATGCACACGAACACTCATACACCTTCAGGGATGCACCCGTCCTGAAGACTATACAAAAAACCACAGTCCTTTTGCTCAGAGCCACTCTGGTTTGTTGAGAATATTACTTGGTCTACATCTCTACTACAGTTTCTACAAAGTTTAAAGCAAAACTGTTTGCAAACAACGCCAAACATTATATAGTATAGACAGGAGTTGCTTCCTACATAAGGAGAAGGGAAAGCGTACAAGTCCCATAAACATACCTGTAAATCTCAGCTACGCACATACCGATATACACACATGCAAGTATAAAACGACAATCTGTTTGCCTACACCTTTAAACAATTGCAAAGCATGGCCAAAATTAGTCTCATCTGCAAGGTTGTGTTTTGTGCCTTGTGGGGAGATGGCCAGATAGCCAAAGCCTTAGAATCCAGCTATCAAGGCTCAAGCCTTTTTAGAAACACTAGATGATATGCTACTTATCCGGATGTTAATTCATAGTAGCTGCCATATGTTGTCTCCTAGTGTGGGTGGTTTGGCATTATAGTTGCTAGACTGTCTTAAAAAAATACAGTCTTCAGATCACCAGAAGAACCGTACTATCAAAACTTGCTACACTGTCATTTTATGAACACTAGATGTTCTGGTGGGATCACTATTATAGTCACAAGGCAAGAACTCTCCAGCATGTATGACAGACAAAGAATAATTATGGTAACTGAGAACTAGGGAAAGATCCATCAGCAACTGCAATAAATAGCACTAAGACACTGCATGAACCTTAGTGAATTTAACAGTAAAGTCTGCCTCATAACAATACAGGTTAGCACTGAATTTCATTCTACTTCAACTAGAAGTGCTTCTAAGACAAATCTCAACAAATTGAGCTATCTGAATGCATTTTTCTCTCTTCCCTCTGTCTGCTCCTCATAGCTCTGTCTTCCCTTCCACGCTTCTACAAAAATCAACTAATACGGAGTAAATGTTACCTACCAGCTCTTATTTTTATTTAATTTAGTGTCACTCATAAATCTTCCCTTTCCCTCAATTTCTGCTTTCCAGCTGTTCAAAACATCCTGAAATAATCAAGCCAAAAACCAGCCCCAGTCACCCAAGAGCTGATATGCTCTAATTCAAAAGTGTAAGCAGTATGTAGAACCAGCTTCATCAGCAGACCTTCCCAGTAAAATCAGTATGCTGGGTTAGTTCTTTGTCTGTTGCAGACACCTCAACTGCTCACCCACCGAAGCAGGGAAGTGCTTGCAGATTTAGAGGTTACAACTCCATTTGGTGGGAGGTGTTACACATTAGCGCCTCACTACTTAGCCAAATATCACTCCATAAAAGTGGCATCAATAAGGAAGAGAGCTCTGCACTCCTAAAATTGCACTTCAGAGATAAGAGAAGCTTCATTCTCAAAGAGCTAGTAACCCTCAGCTAGAATCAGATTCGGACAAACTCTTTCAGACACCTCTATTCCTTTCTTCTGCTACTATTTTCTCACCGTTTTCAAACCCAGGTCCTCCAATTATTTGCTTCCAAATGCACTGCCAAGGGGTGCATGTCAGCAATTCCCCTTGACACAGAGAGGCTGACATTGATTATGCTGAATGCCAACAACAGGATATCAATCTGTGAATTAGGCATCATACTGAAGAAAAAGGAAACACAAGAAACAAATGAAAATACTGTTACACAAATAGTCATTCCTTTCCAAGACCTAAGCCCATATGGAACAATAGCTTTAATACGACACTTTGGCCACGAGCCAAATAAAAGTGAAGTCTGTCTTTCTTCAGTCTTGAAAAAAATTCTAAGCAGCCAGCTGAAATGGAGTGTTCAGGCTTTACCAGTTTTGTTAAATAATAGGTAGTTATTTAAAATCTTATTCTTTGACAGTGTGTCTTAAAGGCACAGGGCCATTAAAATTTAACGAGCAGCCTCCTGCTTTCTACTGAGACTGAAGAAAAAAAGAGAAGTATGTAAAAAAAATCTACTGTATAAATTACTGGCCCAAGTTAGTTACAGAATGACACTTACACATGTGCAAAAGAGAGTATGTGCAATTTCATAAAAATAAGTGCAAACTAGAACGGATTAGAACTAAGACTACATGGGTTACTTGAAAACAGAGGACAATAACCATCTGCCAAAGTAGAACAGTTTTCAATCCACTGCAACTTCTAACCAGCCCTTCATACCCAGGGCTCCGTAGACTCCCCTCAATATCAAAAAAGCACCCATCTTTTTCCATTGGAACTCCACTCATATTCACACCCCAGAAAATGTGATCAATCAGCAACTGACATTATCATCTCTGTTTTTAAGAAGATTACAAAAGAGCTCAATTGGGACCAAACAAGAAACTACTCTATGCAGTCTCTGCCAAGTTATTTGTGTTTTCTGCCCCAATTCCCAAGGCAACTTCCTCCTTACATACAACACTCAAAATTAATCCCATCTTCCCTACTTTGAGCTGGCAGTGACACGGAAACAGAGGATCAGAAACACGACCCTTACATCCCACAATACATCAAATATCAGTTATTGAATATATATTCATTCATAGCAATTTAACTTTTGAACAATCCAGAAAACGGAATTGAGCACAGCCTCATCCAAGTTTTCAAGGAGAAAAAGAACATTATTCATTTCAGGTAATGACCATAAGAGATTTCTGTATTTACAACAAACTATAGTATTTATTCCATAAACTTTTCAGCTTTACTAGAAACAAAGCTGCTTACTGTGGCAAAAACTAGCAAGTCACCCGTTTCCTATCAGTGAAATACACTTAAGTACGACAATACCCTTAAAATTTCAGTGCAATTCTAAATGACAAAAGATAATTTCATCTTGTAAAAAAAGCAGTTATGCTTAAAAACTGACTGGCTTAAAATAAAACTATCATAAGATCTTTCATTAAGGTTATGGGTCATTGCTTACTACCTCATTTAATCCCTTTGTGGTATCTTTCTGCTCCGTTTCCCTTTTATGTTCTTTGAATCCCATCTGTGGTTCATGGTGTCAGTTATGCTGAGCAAAAGCATAAAGTAACCACACTATTATGGTGTACAACTACCCACGAACAAGCCTGTTTAATTATAGCTGTCAGGACTAGAAGACAGTGTGCCCACCCGTTTCCCCCCGCCCCACCATCCCCCAAAAGCTTCTGTGGCACAAAAAGCTTTTCCCAATTGACTGTTCCCTTCTTGGGCAAAATAAGCAGCTGCCTACACCAGCGGATCCAAATCAGTTAAGCGTGTATTTCTCGCACGAAACCTGTGCGGATAAACTTTGCGCTGCCTCCACGAAGGCCCAAGAAGAAAGCAGAGTACAGATGCGCACCATAGCTGTGGACAGTCAACTGGGTCCATCCAGGCTTACTATTTTTGTTTTAGCAAGCCCCATCTCCACGCAATACCCACGTAACATCGCGTTGTGTTCGTGCTGAAGATTCTTCACAACACATCAAGCTACTGCATTTCTATATGCGCATATATATGGTACCCTCAGCTCTACTGTACAAAAATCACAGATGAAGCAGTGGAGATGCCGCATCTCAGCTATTATTTCTGCAAGTATCACAAAAGCCCTATACGAAAGACACAAACAGGAGTGAGAATTCATTAGGAGGCTGTAATTAAAATCACTACTGGAGAAAGCAATAAGCACTATTTTTGATCACAGCATCTCTGTTCACGTTTGCTGCTTCTACGAACTCCAGTTTGATTACAGATTATGCCTCTCCCACAGAAGCAAATTTGGTAGCAAGCTGCTGACACAGTATTGATAGCGACCCTCCTTAACACACGGGCTTATTAGCATTTCTATTGCTGCACTGCATACGATACACATTGTACATCAAATACACTCTGTGTCAAGCATAATAAGCAAACAGTTACCTAACAACTAATGGTATTACAAATGCATTTAACTAATCATTGAATATATGCTCTGGTAATTAAATTCCATTAAGGTTTTTTAAGCATTATCCCAAAGAAACGCAACACTGAAATGAAGATACCATTCAGACTATGCCTGACATTCGCCATTAAATGTCATTTATACTATATAGCTCAAATCTAATTGCTGGGCACCACCAGCCGCAGTATTTATCACTTCTATTAAAACAAGCAGGACACAGTGGTGGGACTATTTGAAGCCATCATATACAGTTTAAATAGATTTCTCACTTTTTAAATATCAAGAGACCACATTTTCTTTAACATCTCACTAAGGGGTTTGCCTTTGAACAAAGAGATACCAAGAGCTAAAGGATAAAACAATCAGGAGAGAGTTTGCTCTGCAAACCCAGCACAGAGTTTTAACAGTCATTGCCTAATACTCAAGGGAATTTTATGACAGGAAAAATTAAAGCACCTCTGCAAACTGGCCTGCTTTGCTAGCAAGCTGGGTTTTAAAATTATAAAAAGGAAAAAAAAAAAAAAAAAAAAAAAAAGACTGATCAGCCAGATCCTGTGACTTGGCTATTTCACCACATAAGCAAATGCTGTTCCTATGAGTAAACAAAGTGTATTTGGAAAATAAATGCCTGGAAAGTGAATGTTTCCCTGTGCAGCTTCTCAGAGAATGTAAGCATTCACTTATGAAATGGTCAGTTACTTAAATGTTTACGTCCTCTAAGAAACTGCACCTAACATGCTGTGTTATAGAAAAAGCTAGCATTTTAAACCGGGGGGGGGGGGCACACAAAAAAAAACCCCTACAAACAACAACAGAAAAAAAACCCGAAACAGTTTTCTACACACGTGCTTCATATAATAGGGTGTTCAGCCTGGCTGATAAACAGGGTCATTACATAGCCTTAGTAAAAATAATACTGTCAGTAATTAACATGAAACAAACCAGAGCAGCTAATCAAGAAAACAAAACAGCAGTCTTAAAAATATGTCAAGTTGTAGAAGATACAACTGTATCTTACTGTGCAGGCAATTTCTAATACAGATTGTTGCTGTCTGCCACAATATCAATAGCTAGAATTAGCAACACTAGACTTTGTACCTTTTCTTTGTATTTATATGTAAATCAGTACTAAATAAATATACCCAAAACCAGGACCACAAGCTGCAATCTAATCTAAACCTGTAGATTGGAAAGATGGCCTCCATTCATCTGGAAATAGCTAGATATTGAAAATGCTAAAATCAGAAATAACTACACTGGAGAATAAAATGGATGCATTTACCTGCTATAAAAGAAAAATGCTCAACGGAAAAGTTGGGCGAGGTACAAAAGAAAAAAACCAAACCTCTTCTCAGGCACTGAAAGTCATGCGTGAACACACAAAAAACTAAGATGAACCACAAGAAAAGGAGTTCTGAAGCAGATACATAGTTTTTAAACATACAGTACGCATATCAGGGACACCATCTGCACTCTCACTTGAATTAAGATTAAAGTGAATACAGACAGCCGAGCTAATATACAATTCTAAGGCTAAACATTTGTCTTGGGCTATATAATCGTCACAGCACTACAACTCTAACAAATGAAGGTACTAATAGGTTCCATTTTAAAAAGTCAAGGTGTTAATTCAGTCAGAGATCCAGAAGTAGAGTGCTTTGAGACCAACTCGTAGTTCCATAAACCATTCAGTCCTCCTGTAGAATTCAAATTAATTTACTTTATTACTAGAGGCATTGGATGGAACCCATCTTTGCCAGATTCAAACGCTCTTGACTCGGAAATCATCACATACTGTTATTGAAAGTTTATACCTTTCCCACTGCTCTGGGCACAAGGATTTATACCAAATGTATCATCATAGCCAATTTTTTTTACAGACTTATTGAAAACAACAGGACACCTGATTAAGAATTCTGTGTGAAACCACTATCTATAATTGCAGAAACTGGCAGAGTACCTTACAAAAAAAGAAAGAAATTTCATAAAGCAAAACAAAACACCCTAACCAAGTGTTACTAAAACTTATTAAGGAAATCTGCGTAAAACCTTATTCGACTGTTTTAGAGATAGCTCTTTATTTAGATGGGTTTCCTTTTACTAAATACAATCTTCTCGGCATGACTTAAAAAATTGTTTCTAAAATCACCATGACCTTAGTTCTGCAAACTGCTTACCAGGAGTCTCACTTGGGGAAAAAAGCGTTAAAGAGACTACGTAATAAAATTAGATGCTCTCCTTCTCTTTGACACATACGTTAGAGGGAGAAGCCTACTCGAGTCAGTATTGACACACATGTTTGAGAAGCTAGTGCAATTATCTAGAGTTCTGGCCACATCATCTCTCTGACTGCTGCTTGTCACAAGCTCATGCACGTGACTGCACAGACCAGCATAGGGCACAGACCATGTGCTCCAACACTTTGAAAGTTCCAAGGATGCTGCCAGCCTGGAAGGGATCTCTCCTGTATCACTTGGAACTGGAGAAATAAAATTAAAAAAATAAAATTAAAAAAGAGTCCTAGCTCACTGTGAGCCTGACTCTAAAAGGTATGGAGCTACCTGAGTATTTATTACCTTAGAAAAGTGAAATAAAATATTCATGCACTGGCACAAGCGACACTGACAAATGCATTTTCCAATACTTGAATTAATGTAAACTATAGAACTTGTCCTACAAGTGCTTTCCAATGAGTACAGTAATAAATGAATCTTTAATATAACGCAATATTAGCTCAAATTTAAATATTTACTATGCAGTTAGCATATTTCAAATGCAGGCATGCTCCAGATACTCTCCCAGCTGTTTATTTTCCTGGCCCAATGTCTTTACTGACAAATAGCACCCTTGGTTTAATCACCTCTCCACATTGAGCATCAAAAGGCAGATATTAAACACCAACTACCCTCTTTGGCATTAAGAGCAGTCAACATGTGGGGAACGGAACACATTCAAAGGACATACCCTTCCTAATCAGAAGTGAAGATTATGCAGTACACTTACACCAAGTAGCAGGTTACACTGGAAGACTGCAGAGAGCATCATGACAGCTGCAGTTTCCAGATGAAAGATTTATGATGATATTTTACCACAGTTAATGGAATTTCGCACTTCAGAGTGTGAAGTTTTTAGCTTAAAGGCCCAAACTACTTCAAAACTCAAACAGCTTATATTGAAAGAATGTTCTGAGGGCTCAGAAAAGCACATAGAAACAGCATCTGAAATCGGTATACAATTTTCAGATATTTCCTTACAAATTTGCCTCAGCTAATGCAGGGAAGCATTCAATCACGGTCCATACTGGCGATCATAATCTTCTTTGATCATGAGCACAGCACGGGGAGCGAAAATTCCTAGGTTTATGAACAATTTTGTAATACAAATATGTGAAACACTGCAACACATCAGAACCAGAAAACTAACACCAAATAATAACTTCCTTTTTTGAAAACGTATTTCTCAATCTTTTCAGAAACAGACATGCTGAAAAACATCCAAGGGAATACCTTTCCGCAGATTTCTTGACAAACATTGCATACATTGTGTGATATGACACATTACGGACCTTCTGCCTCACCAGGTCTTAAGGTTCAGACATATCAAAGTACCCAAGTACTTTTTTTTTTTTTTTTTTTTTTAAAAACACGAAGAATGTGAAAGCACATACTGAAGCTAGTCCTTGTTAGCAAGCCCATTTTCATGTCTTTAAACTCAACGAGAGCGATTCCCTTGAAAACTGTCACAGCATTTTCGCAATCCCTAAAGAGGAAGTTCAACAGCCTTAGGTCACTAATCATAACTACAGTAGATATAGAGCATAAATTATGCCTTTCTATTTCACAGTAGTGAATCATGTATATTCTTTTATCTTATTTACTTGACTCTTTCTTTCTATAAATCAAATATTCTAGACATGTTTGTAGCCAGTAGGGTGTAAATAGCTGCAACTCCTTTCTCTAAAGTAATGTTCCTAGCATTAATGTTCCATCTCCTCTCCCTTCTGCAAGGTTATGCGTAAGCCTCATCTTAACCATTCCCTCTCATTTTCTTTTTCTATATACAACAAACATTCGCATGCCACATTTATTGCTCTTTCTACCACACAGTTACTTGTAAACAAATTGGTAAAGAATCTTGTCCATATACGCAAGCACTGTTGTGTAGATGAAGTTGCGTATATTTTATACTGCAGCTACTCTAGCCTTTCTTAGATACTTAACGCATTTCATAATGATGTATATTTTGCTGCGTTATAAATGTAGTATACAGACTTCCTAGGATGTTCATTCACTGTAAAGCATTAGCTTTCCCAGCAAAATTAGGATACGGAGCATAAGAGCAAGTGCAAGCACTTTGGTGGTGTTAGGCTATTTGAAAAAAGCCCCTCTGAATCAGATATCCACTGGAATTCTCCAACTGCAAACCACAGCAGAAGGGATGAATCTTTTTTCCCCCCCAGTCATCAGTATGAGACATGGCCAGCAACAGCACCTTTAAAATTCAATGTTGTAAGGAACTAAACTGATTATTTGACCCGCCAAAATCCTCACACTGACTGTGACTAGCAATGAATCCATTTCATTGAAATCTCAACTCTAAAAGAAAACACACAGCTTTGCACAAATACTTAGGTATGAAATCTGGACAAGCAAGACCCCAACAGTTCAACAACCCTAGTGATATGTCTGATGTAAAAGGAAAGGAATTTGTCAATAAAACAATCTTCTTTACGGCTCGTCAAATCTTATTTACAACGTCCTAGACTAGAGTCTGCTGCATTGGTCGTACAGGCTGATTCCAACACGTGTCCCAGCAAAGATCCTATATGCATCCTAAGACTCAGACATTACGTCCACCCAGGGTTTTACAGCAAAACTACAACTGTCATATTTTGTCTTAAAACTCCAAGAACTTCCAAAGAGCTCCATGACATTAGGCTCTTTCATCTCTCTCCACTCTTCTGGTATTTCTAAGATGTCTACTGACCTGAAGAAGTAAAGAATCAACCAGAGCCGTGAAGATTCACTTATCCAGACAACTGCAAAACAGGTTAAGAAAATAATAGAAAGCATACTGATAACCAGAAGAGATATACGTATCTCTACAATTGTGCTGTTCCAGCTTTATACATAAACAGCAAATCAGTAAAGAAGATTGATTTGACAACAGAATGTATCTGGAAAGGTTAAGAACCTCCCTTCCAATCTTGCTACCTATAATTAGACTTTTTTAACCCAGGATGCTTAAAACACACCATCGCTTAAGTAACGAAGTAAGTACTTGACACACCACACAGTGAAAACGCCTTTTACTGTTCATAAAATGCAAACCATGCAAGGAATTTTGGTTCAGCAAACTGTAAGCTGTCAAATAGGTTAATCACAGGAGGTGCCTCTGCACCTTCTCTTCAGTATCAGGCAATGGGGAAAAAGAGGTATTGCCACATGTCGCTCAAGTCAATAGATCATGTACCACTACAGCTCATGTTTCAATTGAACTTTATAATACTATGCTTAACTACAGATGACCACCTTTTAGAGAGCACGCTGTAAATTGCTGCAAAGGCATTCCCATCATTTGATTAAAAAAGGTCAAGGCTTCGTCAAGACTCATCTCAAGAAATCCACAGCAAATCACAGCTACAGGAAGACAATCCACCTCAAGAGGCCTAGTCCGCTACTCCATTTACCAGTCTGCAAAAGCACAGAGTAAGTCCTCTCTTATCATCACAATCTCTTACAAAAATGGCAGCTGCCGAAAAATACTTATTTTCAGAGCCTCACTCTTCGAACTTTGTTTTTGAGAAGGATCCTTACATTTAGATGGATTTCTGCTTCAAATTTTATGAAGTAATTACAACTGGTATTGTGCTATTTTAAAAAGGATGTTTTACAATTAAAAAAGGGAAATACACTTTGTTGTTTTATACAGCATTCCTTACATAAGGTATATTAACAATACATATAGGTGGATTGAACAAGAATTGCTTTATAGAACAATACAGCTTATATGTTTTCCAAAAGGAAAAAGTTCTAATAAAGTTTAAAATTTGCTTAGTACAAGTTCGTTTGTTTTAATAATTTTGCATTGCTTTTAACCATAAAATGTGCCAAGAAACAAGACGCTGAAAGGAGTAAGATTTTAAAAACCCACAGAAGTTCTGCTTAGAAAGCAGAGCAGGATATTTATGCACTACTAATTTAATTAAAGAGTTATTTTCCTTTTAAATACCCTCTAATGGCCCAAAACGAAGTCAGGCTGATTTAAAATCAATCACTTTAATCAAAATTACAAGTTCAAATTCTCCACGGAGTAGTGTTCAGTGACTACAGAGTCAAAAACGCACATCCATCACATCCCTACTTTTTACTTGCTCCAAGTCCCAAGTAGGGAAAAGAATCAGTTATCTCATTTACACAAAATGTGATTCTCAGGCTCAGGCAGACAGGCAGCTAGCCAGCCCCTAAGCCCCATTTATGCTCTCGAAACAGGCCCTTGGTAGCACACAGACCTCATGCTTGCCTTCTGTAGAAAGAAAAAAAGAGTTTGCAGAAGATCTGAAACTCTTTTAGACAGTCACAAGGTGGAGCTGACTTGAAGCATTTTCCTAAGCGGCTCAATCAGTCTCTCTGCTGTATAAAAAGGGGAGATGTATTTATTGCCTTTCCTGCCACTCAAACACAGAACATATCCCAGGTATTCAAAGAGCATCTATACTATTTTCCCTTCTACATGCCAGCATTTTCATACCTCTCACCAGCAGCCTGCTAGAACAGACATCTCTCCTAGCATTTTTTAATCTATACGAAATCAACACCTTTTGACACAGTCTGGTGTACTAACCTCAAATTTACTGAAAACAGACCAAATAATCACTCGCCTTCAAGAACATACTCGCTCTACACAACAATCACACAACAAGACTAGGGGTAGTACATGGAAACGACACATCAGCAGCGATAATCAAGAAAACTGACATTTCAGAACATACACCAGTTGCCCAGTGTCTATCACGTTATCAAGTGCTTCATAGTAAAGAGGAACAATGGCTGATCTTTACAGATAAAGACAATTGCTACCTGCTTGATCAGCAGCACAACAGAAAAGCAAGAAATACTTGGAAGGCAAGCTACCCCTAACTGAAGATGCACATGCATGTGTGCCAATAACCTAACAAATGTCCCCAAGTCTTGACATGGTAAGGAAACTAGGGAAAACAGAAATAAAGAGTCCAACCAACTCAATATGGGGCAGGGAAGGAGGAACAGAGATTTCTTATTACACTCACATATCTACAAATTCAGGTGGAGAGATTTCTCTACGAAGAGTGCCAACATTGCAGACACTTGCCACCTCCCACCTTCGACCGTGCACTGTTTTTCTAGACCCCCTATGACAAAAACTTTAGTTAGGCAGTCTCAGTGATGTTTTCCATAATCGAACTGACACTACAACTCAATGGCACTTTCTCCAATGTAGCTGGAAAAAATCAAAGGTGTCTATTTTACATATTATGCATTACTCTCTTCTGCCCATGTTTTATTTTTAAGCAACCAGATAGGACTAAGCTTAGCAAGATGCTTGCACATCTAAGCTGCCCTTAACCATACCTACACTATAGCTGTTCCAACAGTTTCACAGCTATGGTAACACAACACGGAAACACAACTCCCCACTGAAGTCACGGCTAGCACAGATACCATTTTGGGTAGCTGGCAGTGGGATGTTTATTATGTCCTACATGTCCACATGCTACGCTGAGCATTTTATTTTCACAAGAGCATTATCACTACCTTGAAGAACAATATGAAGCACATCAGTGAGGTTGTCCTTCCCCAGCAAAAGACAGGCAAGCAAATGGTGAGGGATAGGACACACACTAAAATTTAGTGACCACAGCGACATTTCGCATTCCTTAAGGAAAAGGATTTTGAAAGCAGGAAAACAAATTTCTTTAATGAATTATCTTCACCACCTTACGAAGCATAACAATGTGTCTTCGGAGACTTAGCGCAGACACAAGAAATCTGACAGTGCTCAAGTACCCCCAAATGACCAGAGAGAAAATTTCAACTTCAATAATCCTAAAGGTCAGAAGCATTATTAAACATGACAGATGCCCTCACTATTCAACACTAGAGGACATGGCTAAATTTATTCTAACTCCATTTTCTCTTGCTACATGTAAAGCAGCTAATGTGCCATTTAATACATTTTTTTCCTAAAAGCTAGAAATAACAATCTTTTTTCTCCATATTTTCAAGTTGACACTTACTGATTTATTTAGCAGTCAATTATCTCAGCACCAGGTGTAGGAAATAGCTAGGTTGACAGTAGAGAAGTAAAAAAAAGAAAAAGGTGCTAAAGACTACACTACCATGACAAAGGGCCTAACAAAACTGAAAATATGGGCAAGTCAAATATACAGAGGCATGTTAATAAATTCTATGGTTCCTGTATCTACAATCAAGCCATCGCTATTAAACATGTTCTCACGTACAAATTATTAGTCACACACGTCCCTCTTGATAACACAGTATGGGAAAAGCAATCTCTATTATACTCCACAACCATGAGTGGTATATTCTTGCTTTTCCCTGTTTGCTCGGTATCTGTTTCCATCCTTGGCTCAGTCAGATGGGGGGGGGGGGGTGGGGGGGGGTGTTGTTTATGGAATTTGTATCAATTGTGCTTCCTGCTTTCCTTTTCATAAAAATAGGAAAAATGACACATAGCAATTTTGCAAAATGAGCATGGGATTTCACATTCAGCCCTATTTTTGTCCCCCCTGCAATTCTTAAAAATTCCCTTTTCTGTTTTATACAGAAGTTGGCTCTCAAAATAAAACAGCTTTACAATGAACGGACGCAATTTTCTGATTTCAAACAAGCTGACAAGCATCATCAGCTCCTATTAAGGCACTGTCCGCCATGTTATCTCTTTTGGAGTGTATATATAACGTGGTGCACACACACAGACAAGCATCTCGCCACCAGCAGCGGCGCAGGATGTTCAAACAGCTCTGCTGTTAGAGGAAGGGCTTCAGCAGCTACTCGCAGGAGCCAGTGAAAGAGCTCACACAGCCTTTGTTGGGGGTGAATCCTCAATAGCCTCCAGCCAGGCTTTCATTTTTCATGTGGCAAGAAGCCAGCAATGAAAAGCCCAATTGCTGGCCTTCTCAATGCCCAGTGGTACAAAAACAAACAGGGTAATCGCATGGAAAAAAAAAAACCAACCAAAAAACCAAAAAACAAACCCCAAACAAAAACAAAACAAAACAAAACCCCAACACCCAACTGTCAATTATTTGGTGGTATGGGTTTGGGGGGTTTGTTTTGTTTGGGGAGGGGGGTGGGGGGCTGTCCCCCAGATGTAGCCCCTAAGTTCTAAGGTCTGGATTTCAATTGTAAAGATCTAGGCCATATGGAGGGGAATGGAGGAAGAGCTGGAGTTGAGCCCTAAAATACATACATATAATCTTAACTTCCAGCTGTTTAATCCTTATTCTTAACAACCCCACCATCTGTTTTATTTAAACCCCCAAATATGAATATTCTCTCCCTTTCTAAAAGGCAATGATGCAATCGTGACATAACATTGCAGCTCTGTATGAATTAAATTAGTTGCATTGGCGCATTACACTGTCAAAGCTACTCAGAAAAACAAAACCAAAAAAACCCCACAAAAATGCTAAGCATTCTTTACTTGACGAATTAATGCCACTGACGAAATTGCAGATCCCTGCCAGCATCAACCATGTCTGAATACAGCATCTTCACACAGCCCTGTGCACTTTGGGAATGCAAGATATGCTGGTTTAGCTACTTCAGAATGGATAGTTTCCGCTCCTGCCTTCAGAGGATATACAACAAAACAAAAAGAATGTTGCTATATTTTTCAACCAAGTTCAGTGAAACTCCAATACCCATAAATCTACTAAGAAGCCTCATTCCTCTTTCTTCAATTCTGAACTCTCATCTGAAAGACATTTCAAATACCTTGCTAATTTAACACACCAAAAGCAAGCAAATCAACTCAGCACTTGAAGAACAGTCTGTTACTACAAAAAGATTTTTTTTTTCCACGTATGTGACAAGACCAAACCCTACTGTGTACCACAGCTTAATATCTGTATGAAATTTCGAAGTGTCATCTGGGCAAAAGTAAAACAACAACAACAAAAAAAAGAACCCACAAAAAAACCCACCACCAAACAAACCTACAGAGAAGCATTGTAAAGAGGAAGGGAATTATCAAAATGGATTCATATGCATCTGGAATGATTTTAATAGAAAATGCCCAGCAAATCTCCCCGCACTGCTGACAAATCACCAGCTGAGGTAAATCCCAGATAATGAAACATTGTAAGAAAGGCTCTATTTAATAATTTAGCCCCTGTCAAGGAGTTTGTATTGATTCTTGTTTTCAGCACAGGGAGAGAATGTTATCTTCAGCCTTACGGCTCAATGACAGCATCAGTGAATTTAATCACTGTGCAGCTCTTGCCATGCAATCCTTAAACTGTCACCTCTGATTCTTCATCATTCCTTGCTACTTCGTTCAAAGCCCCCTATACCCACATTTTCATACTAATCTTCCACCCCACACATGCCCCACTGTAATCACAGCAGCATTTCAATCTGCTTCACATTAAACATAAAAGCCCATCTCATTTGCAGACTAAATTTTTTATTTTAAATAATTCAGCACTCCTTCAAATGTCTCATTCGTCTACTTCTTATTAGCAAGTCTGCTCTGTACCTTAACGGCAAGCTTAGCCATGCTGAAGGCAGGATTGAGCAATCATGGGACAGCAGTTCTAGCAAAGGTTTTGAGTAGAAAGAAAATCTTTCAGCCTTTTCTTGGCTGTAGAAGGGGAGATGAATCTGGAGAAGCAAGAATCTATATTAATCAGCATTTTTTCCAGACCAAAAAGGAAAGGTCATGCTGCCTCATAACTGGCCAGGAAAAATTAGCCACAAATTAATTCAGCTGCAGTTCAGGAACAGAACATCAATTCATCTACAAAACAGAATGAGGCTTTTAAATACGTAAATGCTTGTGGCTACAGAAACCTCACCCAGATATTTGCATTCAAAAACACTAGCTCCTGTAAAAGTGCAGAGAATAACAGATGTAATTTTAACATGTCTGCTAAAATGCAAGGCCATATGCAGGAAGAATGCAAAGGAACAGAAACATATACTGCATAGTTCAGAAAAACAGGCTTCTTTTAATTTTTGCTCTTTATTCCAGGTGAGATGCAGTACTTTCCATTTTATAATCCTTTGGATCACAGTAAAATGATCCCACAGGCCCACACAGACAAGGTCATCATACACAGATTTTCTATTACAGGGCACTAGCGGCATTTCACAACTGTCTTTTTATGCACTTCTGCCTTTCCATCCAGACTATAAATTGTTACAAGGCCCTGGGGCAATCCAGCTGTATACTCCATTCAAATCAGGCTTCAAGGAGAAAGCACCACAGTCAAGATGCTTCAATCAAGTAAACACACAGGCACAAAGGGCAACTGCATCACAACTAATAATGTTTTCTTTTGCATGGCAAATTCACCATTTTTATGTTTTAAAGTTTCTCTCTGATGCTCAGATTCAAAGTGTTGCCCATTAGCATTTTAAATGTGACATCAAATTAAGTCAAAACATGATAAATCAGAAGCATGCTGCTGAAATCCATTTGCTGGTTGGGTTCTGTCTCTCTCTGGAAAAAAGGAAAACCTTAAAAAGGAAATTTGGACTTATTTATCAAACACTAGAAATTCATACCAAGAACGGTTTAAATGACAGGATTAGAGGGCAGATTTGCAAGATGTATTATATATTTGTATAAATTGGCTCGTATCGTGGTCAGAGATATCCTGTTATTACCAGCAGCTATGCATTTCTTTTGGCTGTCTGTTATCACCTTTTGTTTTTGTTGTTGCTGTTCTTGTTAGTTAACTTCTCACTTCACCTCTACTTGTTATCGCAGAGAAGAAGCATATAAACTTCTTGGATGATAGTTCCACTTTCATTTTGGATGTGTCTTTTTTCCCTTTCAACTTAGAAGTTAAGCTGGAATTGCCTTGGTTTCAGTAAATTAATCAGAACTCTATATTCAATACACTCTTAAAGTGTAATGTTCTGTGACTAGCTATGTTTTCAAGTCAGTATGCTCTTACTTGGGATAGAAGTTAAAACTTACCTAAGTTCTACACTGTGCCCTGTTTCTTTCTCCCAAAACACTAATATTCAGTAATCTTATTTTACTGCTGATCTCTGCATACAGATAAACATATTTCCAATAGCCACAGCTCTTTATTACTTTTGATATTTAAATTGAGACAAGTAATCAAAGCTGGATACGCATGGTTAAACCACAACACAGATGCATTCCGTAATTAACATATTCATATTTGAAATGCAGTTACTACTGTTGCATCACATATTTAAGCCAGCGGCTGGTTATTTAAGGTGAGGAGAAAAGTTTGGGGATAAAACAATCTTGTAACCAACACTGCAGGCTTTTTCTGCTGACAACGCGCTACAGCAGCTGCTGCTGTCTCCTGAGGAAGCAGTGCGCACTACTAGACATATCAAGAGCTTGGCACAAAGCGTCCAGGTCTATGCTCCTCTGCACAGAGATAGAAGTGTTTGCTTAAATTCTATTGGACTTCAAAGCATACTCCTGTTGGATTTCTCACTCGCATCATGTCACAGAGCTCTCCCTAAAGCCACTTTAGTTTATGTAACTGGGGGCATGTGCGTATCTGTGTTATAAAATGGCTACCTAACCCAGTGTGATAAGTTCACATTAATCCATCTTCACAAAAGGACAGTGCTTGGTCAGTAACAGTGCCTGTCCACGACACTAGGTGTTCAAGCCACTTAGCAAGAAGAGGCAGCAGGGTGATCCTCAGCTTTATAACAGCATAGGTTTCCATACCAAGGAAGTTACACCCTTCAGAATTTCTAAAACACCTTGTCATACCTCTCTGGTAGGCCCACTGAACACAAACAGCAAATTATTCAAGCTAGTTAGTCTTACCTACATATCCCTATGTATCAGTCCTGCAGGCAATCTAGGTATTTCACACTAGTTGTAAGCTGTTAGCTGGCACTATATACCGCCTCCTGGCTCTCTCTCCAGCCTGCAAGACTGAAAGCAGCTTTCTTCTAGTTCAGTGGGGTCCTACACAAAAGAGCATCAAAAGCCATCTCAATGACCACTGTGCATGCGTATTAACTGAATTTCTGCATATTAATTGGATTTTTCTCATACAAGCTAGTCATCTAAGTTTCAATCCTGTATTTTCATCATCTGGAAGTAATCACAATCAACATTTTAATTAAAGAGAATGGACTGAATTTTAGGACTTGTTAACCATTAACAACAAGATAGAGAAACTTCACTGTTTATAATAAACTGATTATAATGCAAAGAATCTGTCACGGTTTAAACTACAATAGAAAACCATGGAATACTACTATTTAATAAAAAAAAATATAGCTACAAAGCTATATCCTCAGTCTGATGAGAACCCAAATCTGTTTCTTCAAATGGCCTGATCCAAAAAGAAATTCAGTGAGAACTTCCATTTTCAAAAACATAGTGTTCTTAATTTAAGAAAGAAAAAAAGGACTTGGGTTGGGGTTTGGTTTTGTTGGTGGGGTTGGTTTTTTTTTTGGGGGGGGGGGGGGGGCGGGGAAATAGGGGGCTGGGTGCAATGAAGCAGCAACAAGTACTGGTGTATGAAAGAAACACGACTGGCTGAGCAGATCCTCAGCTATTTCCTCAAGAAATTCCAGATACTACTCTTCTGCCAGAAACTCAGAACAAGGAGATCAAAGTGATTTTGGCCAGGTTTGATTTATTCTTAGCAGAGCTTAGACTTCAATTCAGAGACCACAATAACAGGATAAGTAACTGAAGTTAGGCTTATTTCTGAAGGACTACATGAAATGAGTGAAGATAGTATCAATTCTGGAAAATCAGCATTTGGGGGAATGAAGCAACATTTGATTCCCAGCTACTTATTTCAGAACTATTAAAGTTCAAAACCTTAGGTCTGCAGACAAGTCACCCCTCCTCGCTTCCTCTTTATTGCCAACTAAAATATGACTCAGTCATCATTATTCTGCTGTGTATGCTTTGATCAATGTATTTGTAGCACCATAGAATATTTAAAGAATACTTTGTGAAGTCTGTAGATTTTTAACTCATGCCAAATTAAAGTGAACAAAAGGTATGTTTCCATAACTTTGTGATGACTAGAAAATTTGTATTTATGACAGCAGTAAGCTGCTGTTGAAACAACTGCATTGTTAGAAACGCAGTGGTACTATTGCAGAATTAAGTGAAAAGCAGCAGACCGATAGACAGGAGACATCTCTTGATGTAAACCACCTTAACATTTTCTCAGACAGAAAAACTAATCAGAAAAACTTGCGGGAAAGGTATTTTAAAAACACGCACCTAAGCATTAACTGCTTCCATTTTACTGACTTGCCCATGTAATTTAAACCCCAACCTGCAAGATTGTTCTAGAACAAAACAAACAAACAAAAAAACCCCACAGTAAGCTAACCCTGAATTAAATGCTAATGGATCCCAGTTTTACTACTCTACAAAACACCATTTTCCTCCTCCTTACAGTTGTTCAACAGTCAAGTTACATCAATGAAATATTGAAGCCACATTACTACGCCCTTTTACAAGCTTTATCCAAATGTTCCAGCTTCCCAATTATATTTTGCTGTTGCTTATAAAAAAATAGTATTTTTAAAGTAACTGACGTTGTAAGAGGGACTAACACAGGCTTAAAATAAACGAGTAAAGAAGCATTTCCCAAGGAACAAAACAAGGTTAGAGAAGTTGCTCTAAAGCTAATCATAACCTTGCATAATCCAGATTTACAGAAGACCACTTAAACCCAGCCACTTGTTCAGCTGCCCTGATGGCACTTATGCTCAGAAGGAGGTAGAGCATATACCACAAAGTAACTGAGAGCTAATATTGACTACCACCAGTGAAAGAGAAGGAACTGATAACCAATAAAAACATGTAAGGCAACAAACCAAACAGATTAAAGCATTGCTTAAATTGTGTGCAAAACCACAGCTCGTTCCTAATCAAAGTCCTTACGGATAATCTGGTCTGGAATCCTGAAAGAGAATAGTATTAATCCAGAGCAAAATGAGTTAGCACTAAAGACAGATTAAAAAAAGTTCTGGGTCACAAACAGCACAAAAATAACCCAATCAGTAGGGGGGAAAAAAACCCAACTTGTAACTTCTTTGGGTTTTTTTTCGGTTTGGTTTTGGTTTGGGTTTTTTTCCCCCCAAGTACAGAGAACTGTCTCATAATCTTCTAATAGGCTAAGGCAATTTCAGTTTTAAAATGTATTAAGTTCAATAATTCAAAACTGGTGAAGTGAAGCGAACAAAGAAAAAGCATTTATGGCATATTACACCCTTTCGCATGACCCAACACCTCATCACTTTAAGGAAAAGAAGCTGTACTTGTAACAGTCAACATTCACAAGCAGAGTAAACATTTCAGAATTTGAGAGCAAAAATAAAACAGCAGATTTCCAAAGAACTTGCTCCTCCTAGCGTTCTGCAAAATTCCCAACAAAAAACAAACCATCACAAGTAACTAACAAAATACCACATGAACTTCTAAAACATTAGTCTGCATTTTTACATTTTCAATATGTCACTTCACAACAGAACTGCTGCCTTAAGAGAACACCAGAAGCACTACATAAGAACAGGTACCCTTAGTGATCCAGCTCAGACAAAAGGACATCTTGTTTTTCTACTGGGGAGAAACACAAGTGCAAAAAAAGTATGCTACACACTGCAGTACAGCACAACACTCCATTACAAAGAAAACTAATGTTCACTTTAAGCACCACACATCTTTTTTGCTTTGGAGAACGTCTGCTCTAGTGCCATGTAATTTTTATTTAAGCAGCTTGGCTCTGTAGGCAGCTAGGGGGAAAAAAATTATTTTCTAAGCAAGACAAGATTCCAATGAAACACTTCCCATTTCTATCTTTCAATTCTTTTCCACCAATGCCTGCTGCTTCCCTTCAACAAAAACAGGTTAACTAACCAGGTTACTATCTATTACTGCAGAAATCAAGCTTTCTAGCAAAAAAAAAAGTTCAACGCAGGTTTATAAATGAAAATGCATACATTCTTAGCACTTGAGAGTTCTGTTGTCAGTGGACAACACCCGCACTAAATGTATACCTGAGTATTTCCAGGCAGAAACTTAAAATTACATTGCAATCACTGCTATCTTAATAAAAACTAAATTAATGAAAAAAAGTCATTAGCAAAGACATCTGGTAAAGTAAAAAAGTTAACATAGAGACAGTATTTGGAAATCTGTAAATTTTTTTTATCCAGCAGCTCTATTACTACACTACATTAGGTCTGTCCATCTCTGTGGAATTTAATAGATCTCTGCACAAAGGAAGCTTTGCCAATTAGATCTGGTTCAGATCCAGCTACAATGGGTTTGGCAGCATTTTTTTTTGGCCTTTAAAGAACCGTCAACAAAATTACCTTTATGCTATATTCTGCTGACTGCCTGAAGATTGACAGACTTCCTATAGAATATTTTAACAGCACAGCTGAGATGGTTTGTCAAAGGACTACCAATTGCCAGTAGAAAGATCACTGTGCCTCTCTATCAAAGTATCCAATGGATACTGGTAATCAATTCTAGAGAGTTATTCACACAGAATGAACGCAACGAAAGTTTGTCAGAATTAATGCCATAACTAAAATTTACTATCGATTTAGCAAGCGCCAGTTAGTGGCCACTATAGAAATCGCAGCAAAATTCTTGATTATGCAAAGACAAAACAGATTACAAGGCAAAAATATGACCTGTTAAAGAACAGAATTTTTTTTAATGGTATAAAGAAGCACCTGATTTAATGGATAAATTGGACCAACGCTGCACTGCTCATTTGTTGAAAAACAGAGAAAGAAAAATATCTGCACGTTTTCTCTGCTATCCCTTCCCTTACCCATCCTGAAACCTTACCAACTTCTGAACCTAAAAGGCTCCTAAAACAGGCAGCTGGGTTTTAAACCCACTCAGATCTCAGCATGCAGCCAGCAGCTGAAATGTATAAGCAAGTTTTCACTCACTCCCTGTTTCTGCATACCATCCGTCTGCTTTTTTAAGCAGAGTTCAGACAGATGAAAATAACAGAGGAGATCCAAGACACTGTGCCTTAAAAATACTCACTGTTACCTCACCCATGATTTCCAACCCTTTGCTTGGGTCCTAAACAAGCACAGCTTTTCCTTGGATTCTAAGAATACTACTACATCAGAAAGGAATTGTATCTATTTAGAAAGTCTTTTTCACATCAATTGTCATTTTGTGGCAAGGCAAAGTAAAAGCAAGTGTATTTGTGCTTGCCTTGGCACCTTCCACTGAAAAAAACAGACACAAACAAAAACTTCCTTGAAGACACACAACAGTTTTTTCCCCTGTGGTACCCTTCATACCACACATCATTCTAAACAACAAAAACAGTGAATTTGACTACTTTCTTAAAACTTCACTATTAAAATGAGTCTCGGTTATGCAGTAATTCTAAAACGAGAACACAACACCGCAGCAAAACATCAGGGGACTTAAGCTGCCAGAAGCTACTGAAGTATCTTCCATTCATATTTACCATACCAGCATCAATAAAAAAACCCACCCTCCTCCTATCTGCACAAATTCAAGTTCAAAGACAAGCAACTTAGTCATAAGATTATCAGGCCTGGCAATACACTTGGAAACTCCTGGCTTTGTTCCTCTGGCTGTTGAGTACTCTCCCTGTCAACTGAATTCAATGGAAGATGTGAATGCTCAGCATGTCTGCAAGCAATCCTTCTGAAATTACTCAACATGAACATTCACAGTAAGACAAAAGATTTCCCAAACCTGATGTAAGTCTCCGAAAGCATAAGATAAATCTGAACTCAAAACAGAACTGAGCATTAAAGCGTTAGGACCAAAGCTCCACCACCACCAGTTTAGTGAAACACAAAGTGACAAGAAGGCAGACCTTATAAAAGCCATTGCAACATTAAAAGTTCATTCACTCAAAGGCTGCAAGCAACCCCACTATCGTCTTCATGCTTTTAAGACACAAATAGCTTTTGAAGAAGGAAAAAGTATTCCTGACCGCCTTCTCACTAAGAATATTCTACACATATATCATTAGCAAAAAAAAGTGAAATAAATGGAAGTTACCACTTGTATTCGCAGACAGTTGCGGGAGAAAAGAAAGTTGATAAGCATTCATATTGAAGACTAACAGATACCTTGTTCCATTCATCATCCCCTAACCTTACTGGTGGTCCTTGTGTACTGAAACGTTTTTAAAAAAAATAAAAACACCGCACCCAAACCACAACACCCAAAACCACTTACCAGAACTATGGACATCAGGCATAGGGGCTGGGGGGTCTGGGGGGTCGTGGTGATATCATTAGATGAACACAGTTCCCTCTAAGTATCATAGAGAATTAGGCATAACAAGAACTACAAAGTCTGACCAGGAATTGAGCGTGCATTTTCCTTCTCGAAGTCTGAAGGACATTATGCCAAGTAGATGCTAAACAGCAAGTCTGAACTACTACAGATGGTTTTCAAAACTCACGACTAGCACTAGAGAGTAGAAAAGGACAAGCAATAAAGGAACAAGCGGAGTCCCTTCTGTCATCCCACAGGTTTCAAATCCCTGCTTTTTCAAAGTGGTTTCCCAGCTGCAGCAATAGTCAGTGCATTTCTTAAAAGCATGCCAAGAAGTTCACATAGCGGAACAGTATTCCTATCGTACCTTTGGTGCTGGTGTTATTTAGCTCTCTCCCCAAGAACATCTGAGACTATCAACACATTATTGGAAGTGATTTTGAAGGACAATATTAATCTTACAGCACAACCCGTGTTATGGAAGTACTGAAGCAATAGCAGACCAGAAAGGACACGACAGTTACTTTAAGTGCCACTTCTTGTTGACAGTTTCCCTAAGACACAACACATCATAGTTAATCATAGTTTACTTCTCAATTCCACAAAGTTATTTACATGAACCCCAGAAAGCTTGGAGGAATCCAGTACCACAGAAATGGTAAAGACAAAAGAGGATAAATGTTACCCATGACAGTTTCTAACACAGTTAAGCTGGATTGATCAAATGGCTTAACTTCTTCCCACATGGCCAGCCTTAACGCACTGTTTAATTTTTTCACTCAGGAGACAGACCTAGAAAGCCAGCTATCCTCCTCCAGAGTTGCCCTCAATGCTTGGAAGCCAAATCTGCTACTCTTCCTCCCAACCTCAGCTTATCCTAATACAACAATTAATACAACTCACAAAGGGAATGACTGATCTCCACAGCATCACAGCTCTGCTTCATGTGAAGCAACACACAGCAACAAAACACAGGATGGCAACAGACAGATTACAAAGAAATTACAGTAAGTGAAGCTTCATCACAAGGATTTTATGGCCATTGATAAAGGGCAGTTGCTCTTCAGGAAAGCAAAAGTGCTGTTCCTCTAGGGTAATTTTTAGTAAAGCTGATTAATCTTAACGTAAAGAGAAACTTGTGATGGAGGTATAAGCTAATGCAACAAAGTATACCATTTCACCTGCCATAATTGCTGGAACTGCAAAGAGCATGCATAGGAAAACAATTATTGGTTTCTCCAAGACTCAAGAGGCAGACACTAGAGTACAAAGGTGCTCTGATATTATTTGTAACATCTGCTTCTGGAGTAGTATGACTTCATCAAGTTGTAAGTAATCTCATCCCTTTTTCCACACTAGTACTTGTGAAAGCAAAGCAGGCAAAACAGTTCTAACCACAAAGATGCTGTTTCTAATACAACTTGAGTAACATGAAAGGGAGTAAGCCCATTTACAGGGAATACACCACTCTCTACTTCAGTATTTGCTTCTACCTTTTTGCCTCCTGCCATCTGTCAAATGAAGGAAGCTTGAACACTAAACTGGAAGGAACTGCCAGACTTCATAGAACCAGTTTCTAGTTCTGCAATAAACATAAATTCGTATCTAATTATGATTTAAGATCTTACTGGAAAAAGCAAGTTAAACCCCAGTTCACTTAAGAATGAAACTGAACGGTACTCCAGCCTCATCCCCAGAACAAGCCTCTGTACCTTCTACCCTGCAGGATAGCACACGTGTATCAGACAGCATTTGCATGGTTGTTTTTAACTCCCTCCTTGCAGTTTGGTTTTTTTTTGAATGCAACCTTACATTCTTTGTTTTTATCAGTAAAAAACCATCACCACCATCAACTCCTGTGCCTGAATTGCACCTAGAACACAGGAAGTATAGGGTAAGACTCATACACTCAGCCAAAAACTTTTAGTTTATGACAACTAACATGATAACATACTTAATTAGTAGGCAAAATTTCAAAGCCATTGTCTTAAACTTCCCTGCTTCGCTTGACATATTTAGCTGAAGGCAAAACAAGACTCTTTTCCTGTTGGTATCTCACACTAGAATAGAAATCAAGTGTCCTTTCCACTGTACATCTTTCCTTTCCCCCAACAGTAAAATCAACAGTGACAACACTGAAGATTAATTTTTGTTAGTATAATCAGCATCAAGGGTCTTTTTGGTTTTGTCATTTTTACACGTTCCTTTCATTCATGTCAGTAAGAAAAAAAAAAATGTAACAGAGGAATTAAAGAACTCAGAGCAGGCAAAAGTAAACATAAACCAATCATACTACTTCCATGTGAAAAAAATATGCAAAATTGCCAGCAACCCTGATGTGATATCCTTTGCACACTGAAAACATGAGAAAAGAGAAACCACTCAAAAAAATTTTGAAGGTATTAAAACATACTGCAATACACTTCCCACATAGTTTTGCAAACAGCTTTAATGTGTTGTAGGAGACCAATGATGACAACGGAAGCTTCAGCTTTTGTTGTTAATATCCTGAGCAATTAATGCAACTCAGCAGGAACTTATTGCCCAGAATGGCAACTATCACATTGTAATTCCAGTCAGACACAAAAGCACCTGCTAATGTGCAAGAGTAGTACAACTGTGGCTTAACCCATTGCTAGAACCTGTGAACTACAAATCCAACAACTCCTTTAAAAAAAAAAAAGGGGGGGGGGGGGGGAGTGCAAAGGAAGCAAGCAAGCCCGCCCACGCCAAGCAGTACCATGGACATCAGTACTGAAGAAAGTCTGCATGTTCTCCTTCACTGTGCCCTCACAACATAAACTTGTAAGGAGTGAAATGGAAGACTTGAGTCAAAAACCTTGGAAAAGGAAGACATACTCCGATATCAACAGATAGTGGGTGATCTACATCCCTAGACTATGCGTTGATAAGACCATTTTAGTACATATTCAGAACTTGCATAAACCAACAACAGCAAGATGATCAGCAGTTGCAGTTGCACTACCCAAAGCGCTGCAAAGTCCAATACAAGCATAGGCGCCCTTTGCGTCAAACAGGCAGCAGCTTCCTGCTCTGCACTGCGTAAGCAGCAAGTGGTTTTCCGTGCAGCTACAGCATACTGGGAAGAAACATGTTTAACCTTTTAACCTGAATTTGTACACTTAAAGGGGGCAAATCACAGCTCCAACAAATCTGTTCTTGCACAGCTCCCTGACTTTTCATTGTTAAAGAGTTAAGGTATTCTTAAATGTTACTTTATATTTTTCTGAATCAATCTTGTCATACTGGCATAGTTTCTCTTTGCATACTCAACTGTCAGTACACCAATGAGCTGAGAGACACAGGCTACCGCAAGTCAGCCCACGTGCTTCCATTTACACAGCTGTGCTATATAAAGCTAGAGGTAAAGGCACAGCCAAATTTAACTTCCCAGGAAAAACTTAACTTACTGAGCCGCAATTTCCCAACAACACTCAACTCAAAGTTAGTATTCCTGTGGGTTACAAAACCTTAAGATGATGTAGACCACAATTTGAATTCTGCAGCCCAGTTAACTACATCTATACCAAGGATAGATCACTGTTTTAACAGCAAAACAGCTACTATTTCAGAAGATAAAGATTTACGCAGAAGGAGCAAGGAGCTACAGGAGATACAGACTAAGAAATATTGCCATCTCACTGGAGAGTGGGGCAGGGAAAAGGAAGAGATGTGAAAATTTTCCTTACCAGTTTGAAGTCTTGAATGCTGCAGATGAAATACGGGGTATTCGGCCGGCGACTTTCAATATATACGCAATCTTTAAAAAAAACAAGATTTTAAAAATAATGGAAATTAACTTCTGTACCTCCAAGAAAAAAAAAAAAACCATAAAAACAGGATAAATTAAAAAACAGCTTAAGCTTAGAAAGAGCCACCATTTCATTTGCATAACATGTAATTTATTCCAAGTGTGATCTAAAAATAGAAACTAGATGCTTTATGATGATAAATAAGGGAATTAACTGCATAAAAATTAACTTTGATTTGAATAGACATTTTGCTAGAAAAACAGAAGAAAGTCATATAAGACCATTCTGAATTTAGTTAACAAAAATGACCAGGTCATAACCTATGAACCAGATCAAAATAAGACAGGAAACTAATCAGATCTTTTGTGGTTAGCTTGCTATGAAGAACCTAGCACTAACATATTTTCTCTCCTAATTGTGAAGAAAACCAAGGCAACCAGTCATAGATGAAATGCAGCAAACTAAATTAGATTTACCTCAGGGAAGGACTGGGCTTTCTCAAATTACATTTGACATGACAGAAACTGCATAATTATTTTTGTTTGCTTTTGACAACTGGACTTTACAAGGTTGCTGTAAAATAAGGTCTGTTGTATTAAAAACAGTCTTGGCAATAACCGCAAGAAAAGCAGTGCCTCAGAATAAAATTACAGCAAGGATGGGAAAGAGGCGCCTGACTAATGATAATGACCTTAGAAATCAGAATTCACACACAGCTTGCTAGAAGGCAAAGGTGCTACTCCCAAAGCCAAACAAATATTTAAAGGACAGTCATCTCGTTCTCCTTTTATATTCAGATAGCTAACTGCTACTCAAGAGACAGAAGGCACAAAGAACACCACCTATTCACGAATGATTCTCCGTGAACCTTTTTGTACTTCTACAGAAAAATTCCGAAGTCTTACGACACATTTCAAAACACAACTAATACCCAGCTTCATGTCTTCTAAAATCTAAATGTTGTTCAAGACATACATTTTCTAGTTCTTATGCTCCACCAAGAACATTGCTAAGGATGCATTGTTATTGTTTATAGCAATAAAACATCCTCCTTCTGAAAGAAAAAAATAAACCCTTCATTAATCATTTGAAACCCAACCTGTACTCAGGAATGCTCTTGCCACTGAGAGTTAACTCAAACATTTATTTAAAACAAAGCAACTTGGCAGCTATTTAGCAGAACTACCTTAGGACTATCAAAAGTGCAGGAAGAGTCTTAGTAGCCACATCAACCAAGCTGGAAAAAGGCCAGGCTTTTCAAATCTCTAGCACTTCAATGATATATGCCAGAATTACATGGTTGTGCATCTGATTTTAAATGTGGCAGCAGTATAGTATCTTGCTCTGATGAGAGACAGAGGTGTACACCACCCATCTCCATTAATTTCAGATAGCTGATGTTTTGCCAGGATCAAAGCAACTTCGCTGGCAAACCAAGCCCGATATGCACTTAGCACCTTTCCCCAAATTCCGCACTGCTTGTCGCAATCATGCGGGTCTGGACTTGCTGCTTTTGGCTACAAGCACATCCATACCCAGCAACACTAGATTATACTAGTATTCCAGTAAAACACCAATATCTTCATTTTACAGCCAAGAAATTGTAGCCTGAAGTAGTCAGGCAACAGGCTGAGATTTCAGAGTTGGTTTGGGGTTTTTTTTTTGGATGAAGCAAGGAAATGAACTTTTGAGTTACTGTCCAATACTTCATGCCATAAAAACTCTTCCTATGCTGGGACATTTCATAGCCACAGAATTTGCATTCTGCTTATACCAGAAGATGTTCCTCTGTATCTCAGTGGTGAGACCAAGAGGAGAAAATAGCTGGAAATAGTTCTAGCTTTTCTACCAGTCATTTACAATTCAAGTGTAAAATTTCTTCTCTATTTTCCTTTTCTGTAACTTCCCTTACCTTCCTAAACTCTATTTTCAGATCATCTCTACAAATTCGCAAGTAGGCCTTTATTTTGTCCCATGTCAGCAGCATGTCAAGGCAACGTAGTCAAGGTTTCTAAAAAACTACTCCCAGAAAAATTAAACCTGAAACAGTTTCAGATGCAAAACTGTTCACCTCCAGCATCCTCCTTATAGGCACTACCCATCGAACTGACTTGTTTAACTGCAAAGCCATGACAGCAGAGCAGTACCTCTTTTCCCCAGCAGGCTATAAAATGATGTCTAGGTACCAGTCTCAAATTAAGCCTGCTGATTAGCATAGCTAGAATTCCACGTTCAATTGAAGGAATTCAAAGGCAAAAGTATTTCTCAGTTATACTGACCCATGATTTCCATCTAAACTGGAAAAGATGCTGGTCTTCAGGTGCTTACAAATCAGGTTGAGGTCAGAGCACATAAGTATCACAGGCAGGTCACCTTGAGTTCTGCAGAAAGTCTTCTGAAGAAACTCCTCAAATGGCAAGCACAGCTCACTGTGGTCTACATCCCCCAGAAAATCTAAATGCTAACAAACAGCTAAAAGCAATCACTTCAACTGTCACCAAAACCTTGCTGTGAGAACTCAAGTATCAGGAGCTTTTAAAAAAGAACTGGGGAAAAGTTACTTAGACCACCCTCTTCAGAATAAAATCCATTTAGCACAAATAGTACCTAGTTGTGAATAGATTAGGCAATTCCTTGACTTCAAAAACTAAATCCATGGGGCACAAGTTCCTAGAACAGATCACCTGCTCAGGAGCATCCCACAACCGCATACAGGAAAGTACGAATTGAGGGCCAAGTGACAGCAACAGTGCACAAAGGGTGGCCTGGAACATGGACTTTAACAGAGCATCTGAATCCTCTCAAATGCTTGACCTTGTAACCACCCAAGGAGTCACTTCCTGCTGGTTTATCACATAACCATAGTAACTATCTGAAGCAAAGCCTGTAAATCCCAGTGTCGAACTTCCACCTGCAACACTATTTGTAAAACAGGCTTCTTCACCACACCGTTCTCCATCCATTGCAAATTGCACTGTTAATCACTTCACAACAGTATTTGATAAAGTCAAGCGAGCTTGACAAAATAGATTTATTTTAAGCTGAAATATCTATTGCTTATTTTATAGTAAGAGTCAAAGACACAGGATAAGAATCTGGATTAACCTGAAATCATAACTGTATCAGCATCAGTAAAGCTCCTCTCCAAGTGTACAGAAAAAATGTAATTATAGCAGAGTTGTGTCCACGTTCCCACTAGACACACAAATGTACCAACTCACAGCCTGACTGTTCCAAATCAGAACGTAGTGTTCAAGTTCCAAACCAAACGGTTCTCCTGAATTTTTTTTCCTATTAACTAGAAGTTAATATTATTTAACTTACACAAATTTAACTGAAATCTTTGAGAATTTCTGTTACTGCAATAAGCTTTGATCATTCTTTACAAAAGCATCCACAAAAATAGCACTGAAATGAATTCGTGACTTCAGGCCACAAGTTCCAAAAGCCTCTCTTACATAAGAAACACCACTACTGACCTCCCCTACGCTTGCTGTCGGTTATAGTTCCCTATGAGTCCTGGCCTCTTTTGAGAGCTTCTGCAATTTTATGCTCTAATTTTTAGCATAAAATTGCGAGCAAAACTAAGAAGTCGACTTCAATACAGCTAGCATCTCTTTAGCTGGTGTCCACCAGATGTAAACTTAACCCTAACTAAATTGAGAAATAGTAACAAAGAGAATAAGGATAATGGAATCAACCAAAGAGTGAAACAATCAACACTAGAAAGGCAGGTGTTTAGAGACATTTTTGTGCTATAAGCTTTAAGTAAGTTTTTAGAACAAAGAATTCTAAATTTTAAAGCGAAGTAAAAGGAAATGGTGAGAAAGAGTTAACTCATATATTGGATTTATTAGGAATCCTTAATACCACTCTAGCATTAGAGCAGAGGAGAAGACATGGTCAGGAGTACAATCTTTCAAAAATGCTCATGGTAACCATGTATTTACTAAATATAGTGATTTGTCTTAATGATGGCAGCATCACAGGAAACTATGCTAAATAGCAAGGCTATATAGGCATCTAAGTAGTATCAGTTTGACGCTTCCTGTTGCATATTTTCACTATCTATAATGTAACAAACCAAATGCCTTGCACCAGGAGTCTCAAGAGAAATAGAAAAAAGTTTCATGAATGTAAAATGCACTAAGATCTTGGGTTTTTTTTCTTTAGTAAGACAATAACAATAAACAGTTTTACATAACAACCTTCAGTATCTCTGTAGAATCGCGAAGAATGACGTCCTTTTACTTCAAGTACTACTTGCATTTTCCAAATGACCAATTTCAAATCATGCCTAGCTAGGACTGTAGCAACTGTTGCAACAGCACGCATATGTTCATTTTAAAAGCTTGAAATATGATACATGTAATCAACCGTCAACACCAGAACAACAGTAATCTATTTGATTTGTAACTCACACTTATATAGCACTTTTCATCCGAAATCCTGAAAATCCCACAGAAGCTATTAAGTCAGTCTCTCTTGGGAGGTAAGCATCTGAACTGCCTTGCACCAAATGCATCCTCTTCGCCTCCTTGCATTGATACAGTATGATTCAATCCAGTTTATTCAGAAGCTATAGCAATTTAACCACATCAAAGTATTCCTGCACTATTTTGTTATCCCAGACTTCCTTGGCTAATCATTCCATTTAGACAGGCCTCTACTCACTCAAACCAACTGCTCAGTATCCCAGGTGAATCCTGCATTTACACGATGTTCCACCACTCATTCGTGAAGTTTTTCAGGATTCACTAGGGAATGTGTAGAAAAAGCTGCAAGATTTCAGATACAGGAAAACACCACAACTTCCAAAGTTATTTTTTTTAATATCTCAGTTTTGCAAGCCTCATTTTCAGTGTTATCAGACAGCATGCAGAATAAACAGCTAAGCATCCCTCTTAAATGGCTGACACAGAAGTAAGAGAATCTGCCATCTACTATGGATAAAGCAAACATGTTGACTCACTAGCACATTGCATTTAAGTAAGGCGCTGCTGGCTGCCTGCCAAGATTTAAAACAAAGATGACATCCAGTTAAGATGTCTCCAAAGCAATAGAAGCCACACAGATAAGAAAACAAGTTCATCCAGGTGCAACGTTATGAACGCTAGAAACAGGAGAAGTGCCAAAAGGAGAACATTTATGGCTGCATTCACGCTAGCCACTCAAAACTCCATAAAGAGCAACTACTTTCATTTACCAGAAATCCAAAATACAGGTACATTATTTTGAAGAACAGCTTCGATGTGGACCCGAGCAACAAAGAAAAACTGCATTTCATTTTTCTAACGCAACAAACCTGCGTAGATAAGACTTATGCCCATGGAAAATACAGAATAGCCCCTCCTTATCGTTAGCACACTGGAATGTACCATTGCACCCTTTTTTTTCCACTGATCACATACTTCTGGAACATTTTGAGCTCTTTACAGCTACAGAGAACTTCTGCACAGTCTTAGACAACTTCAGTCAAATCTCATCACTGCTGCTCAGGCTGCTTTGTGTCCAAGCCCGTGACAACTACAAAATATGCCCCATTTGTCAGAAAGAAAAAGCTAAAATATTTAAAGTCACAAAATAAAGATGCTCCTCACACAGACAGGTTTACTTCCTTTCAAATTCTTTCACTGATCGGCAGGTTTATATACCTGGAGTGACATGCACCCTCTTCACACTAAATGGAAGTCTGAAGCCTGAGGCTGTTTGTCAGCCTAAAATACAATGAACCCATATGCAGTCTCCCTTCAGACACCCAAAAGAAATTCTGGTCAGTTATTTCAACATTTATTATTCTAGAAAAGAACTCGCAGTACGTTTCAGACATCTATTTACTCCTGCAATATTAATATTCATTTCTACCAACCTTAACATTCAATTCTTTTCCACTCAAAAAGCCCAACTAAAACAAACAAACCAAAAAAATCAAACTGACAATAAATTTCCTGATTTAAACATGTCAACAACTGAACAGCTCAGTGTCATGTCCGTTGTAGTTGCTCTATGGTGATATACAATTCGTAGCCCCCTGATCTTCAAAGAAATACTATCCTACGCTCAAAATGTTAACTTATCTTACTACATGGAATTATGGACTGAGTGGCACATAACTGTAATTAAGCCATTCCACTTGATGCCTACTCATCCAAGTTGAGTAAGTCACTAGTTTGCCTCCTCTGAGTGTACTACATCCAGACAGTGGACTTGGTTGCAGCTACTGACATTTGGCAGCTTGGGCGCAATACATGTTTGCGGGAAAACCCTGACAAGGTAAATTCCTTACAACCAAAATACAGTTCAGAAGGCCAACAAATACTCACAAACACCACTATACTGGTTCCACACTCGGTGCTTGCTCTTCACTGTTCTACGACAGTCTTTCTCCAAACCCCAGTTGACTACAAATGCAAACTCAGAAGACGCCTTGGCTTAAACATACACAAGTTAATCCCTCTATGCATGCTGCATCACCATTATTCTTTCACTTACCTTCTCCCTGCTCCCTCTAACTTGCTAGGTAGTGATAACCCGAAAGTATTTTTCTTAGCCTGTATTCTGTCCACCTCCAAACCCTTGAAGTCTCCTTCTCTTCCCAGTCATTTTTTCTTTTCTAGTTCTTACTACAGTTGCATCAACAACTACATTCTGTATTGGCTGCTCTGTCATCTGCAAAGATCCCTTGAAAATTGAACTTAAGGATGTGTTTTGTTAGGCAAGGCTCATGACTGCCTTTATCAACAGAATCATACCAGTAATAGAAAACGAAAGGAGATGCCCGATTACCTACATTGACTCAGTGAAGAAAATCAGCAAAACAAAGAAGTTACCGTAAAGTAAGCTATAGGATGAAATACAGCAGGCAAAAATTGTTGCTCTGAACATCCTTACACACCTACCAAAGTATGAGTTAATTTCTTTTACTGAAGAATAGTCATCCTCACATCATCCTGCATTTATTAGTAAATAAGAGCAAGCATGAAGCAAGTAACCACACAGGAAATGGATGTGCTAAAAATTCACACTCTGGCTTTCTCCACAGCAAGATACCATCCGTGTGTCAACTTCCAAGGGCCACCTCAGACAAGTTAACCATCTGATCTGTTACACCACAAAGTTTACTGGTGACAAACCAGCAAACTCTCCCACAGGAAGAAATGAAAAAGAAAAAAAAAAGAAAAATAAATACAATAAAAGGGATTTCCATAATCTTTGCCACTATGATAGCAAAATAGAGTAAAGAAATCTTAAGTTCCCTGCACAGCTAGTGGGATTCACTGCCTGTCTCCAACCATAAGTGCATTTGCTTACTTCCCTATTTCATGTAAAATGTCCCACCGGAGATGAAGTATTTCTATGACACATGGTACAGAGTCATTATGCCTTTGGGCTTGTGATATTCACCAGATGTGCCCTAGTTCTGAAGGGTTACATTAATATTCCCACACTAAAAGCTCTTGTTAAAATTAGAGCTTCAATACATGGGCTTAAAGACCTTTTGGAAAAAAAAACAAACCCAAGCACCTCACTTTTCTGAACACGTGAACCTTTATCAGCTTAAATGCTGCTGTTTATGTAGTAACCATCTTCACCATCAGAATCCTTTTACATTTCATCTAATGAGTCAACACTTGGCATCATCCAAGAAACAAAGCCTTAGGCTCTCTGCACAGCACCACACTTCCACAGGAAAGATATTCCTTGAAAGCCACTGTCAAGGAATTGTCTACAACCTCCCACCATTGTATTTCAACAGTCACAAGCTCAGACTTCAGGGTTGCTGTGAGCAGGCAGAGTCTCAATATACGTGCATTTCCCAGTTTTGACATCCCAGTATCTTACTGGATTACACATTCCTTCCCTTATTTTGCTTTCCTTTAAATATTCTATGTAAGAGTTAGAGGTTCTGAAAAACCATATGCCAGACGTGTAAAAAAAAACACTCGTCTTAACAACTTGGGTAGAACTTAGGGGATCTTGTCGGACACCAAGTTTAAATAGTTCATACATCAACTCTCGCAGTGTCACAAACAACAAGATGAATCATCAAGCTCATGTAATCATGTAACATATGCTCCATATTCAATCATTCAATCACTATGCTTAAAACCATACTTCAGGTATACTTATCCCTGCAGCATATGTGTACACTCCTGTTTCACATTCACCACTTCTAACTTAATATAGAGACAGCAGTTATCCCAACACTCATTTAGTCTACAGATTCAGTTGCACCACAGTAGAAATTCATAGGATGATTCTGAGAAACCATAGAAGTCTCCAGGCAAGCCCTGTGAGACTGGTTTGTTTCACCAGAACCATCCTGGATTTTTTTTTTTTTTTTTTGGGGGGGGGGGGGGGGGGGGGGGGGGAACAGGACACACAACTGTTTCTTGAGGTAGACCCCAATTCTTTGGGACACAGAATTTTATTTATAGACTTCACAGAGTCATATATATATAAGGACTTGAGAGGGAGAGAGACAGACACTCTTCACATGTGTGCATGTGTATATATACATATATGTATATATGCTGAATACTAGTTGTGGGATAGGCAAATAATTAAAGGATATTTACATCCGAGGATTAAATGATATTTACATTCCTCCATTCTGGTGTCTAAAATTAAAAGGCTTAGTTGTCCTAGTGCCCTCTGCCAACCAGTGAAGAAGCACGATCAGGCAATTTTGAACTGTTCTCCGGATATACCTCTGCCCAAGCCAAAACTAGCGGGAACCCCAAGCAGCAGGGCTCTTCATTTCCATGTCTCAGGTACTTAAGTTAAATGCCACAATCCTTCACCACCACCATCCAGAACGGTTAGATACGATTAAGAGCGTGATACCAGCAGCTACAGATCATTCATAACCAAGTGGTACCTTTCAACAGATCAGAAAAATATTTGCAACATTCACCGAATTCTAAATGTGGACATCTGAATTCGCCTGTATGCCTAATACAGGAAAATTACCCACCCTTGAAAACAAAGGTCAATAACGGAAGCAGACCTCTAACTACAGCAATACATTTGGCATGATGGTTTAGTAACAAACGTAGAAACGCATGGGTTTAACTAGAAAAATATTACCACTGACAGGTAGGGAGCTATACAGTCGCCTCTCTTCCCCCCATATGGCTGACAACAAACAAATTGCTAGTCTGATCTTTTAGTGTCACTTCCTGCTGAGCAGATTCCAAGCAACACTGCTGGCTCCTTGTCAGAAAACAATGTGTTAGAGCCCTGTTCTGCAATAAATGGTTCAACCAATTTACTGTGTTCATTTCAAACTCACAGGAGTATTCCCAATGCCTGGACTACAGTTCTTATTTGGCAAATGATTTTATTATAAACTGGTATCATAGTGAATCCATTTTCTTTAAGGGGTTTTGCTGCTGTTTAATGGACTGTCAGTATAATTTAGATTTCATCTATTTAAACTCATTCAAGCCTGGCTCCTGATTGTACAATAAATGGAACATATTTCTATTCAACAAAATTAATGACAGCTAATTGTAGTCTGCAGTTCCCAATTTTATAAAAGCAACTGTTCTGCAGTTCAGGCACCCAGCTCCATCATTTCCCACACCAATTATTTTTCTGCACTTTTCATGCATGTCCACAACACTATACAGTTCTTGCAAGATGCATTCAGACGTACTTTGTTAACAATTTTCACGCAAACCAAACATTTTCTTAGAGAAAGTAGTATTACCAAAAAAATGCCACACTGAAAGCAAAGACTTCGTAGATGGTCAGCCACTAACTCATGCTAGGGTATCCTCCTGTCTTAGAATTGTCTTTCTTTTTCAATTAAACACATGAAAAGGGAGGAGGAGTGGGAATAAAAGTGCAGGCCACTAAAAAAAAAAAAAAAAAAAAAAAAGAAATAACCAGTTAGTCTGAGAGCTCCTTCTTTACCAACAGATAAGCTTTAGTGCACACGTGCCATTTAAAACAGTCTTTTCTGATCTTTTAAGGTCACAGCAAACTTTTGCTAGAGGTACATTTGCTCCCGACACTTCTCACTGGTATTTTACAAATGCCTACATAGCCACCTGTCTCTCAAACCTGAAATGGATGGATTTCAATAGCTCTTCACGAACACTCATTTCTAAAGTACTGTTGAAGACACAAAACACGAGCAGCACCACAAATGTACCTATGTGACCTCTTTTTTTCTTAGGTATCCTTAACTTTTTTTCCTATTAAAAAATCCTTAACACGCAAATTACAACACACTTGAAGAACAATGGCTACAGGTAATTTCTCTGAGACCTTAAACACAATCATTAATAATAAGCCTTAAGAAACCAACAGAAGAAGTTGTCAGAGTCTCCATGAAATCAACCGAACCATCTCCACAATGTCTTCAAATAGTGCATGTAATTGGCCAATACACACAAAAATCCAAAGAGATGATGGGATCAAGATTCTGTATCACTCAAGATACAGCATCTTTCTTCTCATTTACTTGTGTTTCCCAAGTTTTGGCAATGACTCAACGGAGGCATTAGAAGAAATCAACAGTATACAGTTGGCCCATGAAGCTGTATTAATATGAAAACTGGCATCTTTACATGGCTTTGAGTTTAAGAAGTTCTTCTATTGGACCATGCATAATTATAACTCCATGCTCTAGTAGGCAAAACAAGCACACCGAGAGGACTTGGAAGAGAAAACTCTTCTATTCCCAAGCCCACCACAAACACCAAATGGTTACTTAACTTCTCTCCCTTAGCTACCCTTTTGATAATTAAAGTGCAACACACTACAATACCACGTCAAAATATGGATGGGCTTTATTTGTGTAGCCCTCGACTAGAAAAAAATTACAGCCATTACTATTTCCCTAGTAATCGGCCCATCACTTCATCTTCCCGATTAGACAAATCGATAGAGAATAATCCATTTTAGAAGTTGTTGGTGCAGTCCTGAACAGAAACACATGTTCAGAAGGGGAAAACTAAATGTGTCACTTGAGTGAGGATGATTTTCACAGAATACTGTACTTCAAATACTGCAGTCTGTTGCCTCAAAGCCTGCTGTGATACAAATACAGACAATCCTGTCAAGTAAGCTTATGTGATATTCTCCCTGTTGTCTGCTAACCTGATACTCACCTACCTGCAAATATCTAGCAGCACTGAAAAAATACCTGTATTGAAAAAAAAAAAAATCAGTATGTATTCTCCAAAACAAAAATATTTTCGTACTGTTTAAATTTGTAATTAGCTCTGAGATGCCTTTTATACAGAACAAATCAGTGCAGCAGCTGTAAAGCTGATCTTTGAGCAAAAGTGTATTTACTTCGTTTCAACACTGGTATGTTACCTTTTTTTCTTCATTTTAAAGCCTAACAATCATGCTAGTATGCTAGTCAGCTGCTTAAATAAGAAATGCCCATTTCGGGTAGAAAAAAAAAATACTTTCCTCACCATTAAGAAAAGAGGAGTACAATCACCACAGTAAATACACAAGCATAAATTTTTCAAGCCAAAGAAGAATAAATGTGTCTACATTTAGATGTATTTCTTTCCTAAACAAACAACACAAGTCTTAAATCTACATCGGCTTTCATGTACATCTAGCTACTCCTTTTACAGCAGGGTTTCTGATCCTTTCTTGCTTTAAATATATCTTTACTGCTTTTGGTAAAAGCATCCATAACACATTTTGGCCTTTGAAGAAAAAGGAAGACTAGAGAGATCCATTCTTCCTGCCCATGCTGAAACAAAGCAAAAGTATTTCCATCTGCAGCTCAATTTACTTGAGATGCTTCTTTAGAGCAATACATGCGGTACGCAGTAACATGAAAATGGAGATAACTTTTAAAGGTAAATTTATTTTCATCAATTCTCAAGTTGTATTTAACCTCTTTCATTTTCTATTCCACTTGGAAACAATAAAAAAAAAAAGCAGTCTCACTTTAACACGCTCTCTCCACTTAGCCTGCTTACACATAGCACTGTCAAACCTGTAGAGAAGCATCTCTCTCACCTATGAACTTTCTCCTCCATCCCCCCATGAATACTTCTAAAAGATGTTTTTCACGAGACCTGTATTCCAAAAATGAAGCAGCAAAGGTTAGTCCCAGGATCAAAATTCCGACAGATTAAATTTCATTGCCTCCCTCCCCCAATTTATCAGAAAAATCCCCAGATAAAAGTTAAAGCAATCTTCTGGCATCAACTGCTGTGCTACGTGGGGAAACTGTAGCATCCTTCCCAGTACAGAAGCTAAAAGGAGAATTTAGTTTACTGCATACACAGGTGATGTCATTATAATTGACCAAATGCTCCTTTATCTAATTATCAATGAAAGACATGGCAACTTCCACAGAGTAAAAGAAAAAGGACTGGTCAATTCATACACAAGAAGTTCAAACTACTTCAACTGAAATAAATTTGAGGGCAGGGCATGAACAACCACCATTTCAAGGAATTCCTTCCCCTTAGTCCAATTTTTCCACAGTTTTTATTTCCACTGTGTTTTTATTTCAAAATTTCCATTTGCCTAATTTCATAATGGCATGCTGCATTCCCCATAAAGTATTACTTTTTGCTTAGGTCACAATCTTTCTACATTCACCCTCCGCAAGAATAATTCCCTAATGCAGCCTGCAAAACTGCTCATATCTGTGTTCCACAGTTACCTAGGTAGTTAAACCACAATTTTTCAACTACAGCTGTTTTAGTGACACACAAAAAAATTATGTCAATAACGTGTTCATGTAAAGTTTCATATTCATCCTAGAACGGCTCCAAAACACCACAGCTTTACAAGGTATTTTTATTTTGCATTACAAGCTTCACAGGGAACATGTTATAAAGTTCATTTAGTACGCAGCATATGTTTATAGAGTTCACATAATCCACGTTACTTTTAGTAATACTTCATTACAGTAGTCAATGGTAGTACATAACCTTTTGTTAGTGGCCCATGTTTTGTTATGATGGAACCCAGGAATGACTCACAGATAAAGTGCTAACAATAACCTCATAGAGGAAGTCTTATCTAATATTCTCCACTTGCACAATTCATCTGTTATAAAAACACTATCACAATTTCACATAACCAAGACAATATGAAAAACTACCTGTTAGACCAACATTGGCTAAGCAATGTCCCCAGTCCCAAATCCCCAGTCCCGCGAGTCCCCCCCAGTATGCTCACCTCCTTAGCACTGCTTTTCATGACTTACACACAACAGCCAAACAAAGCCAGAGGAATCCATTTGCTAGATCAACCTTGATCTGCACTTAAGACTCCATCTGTCAAGCACCAACAGCTGTCCACATAGAGAGCAATGCCTGCCACATTTAGGAGTAAATATGAATTCAGTAAATGCATTGTCGTCTTTTCCCATTTTGGCTTATGTTTACTGCTTATAATAACAGCACATATACAGAAAATTAGTTATATGCAGTTAAGTAGTTGATGTGTGCTGTCATGTAGCCTCAATTACTTTCTACATTTATTATTCACCTACTCACCTGATCTTTAAAAACCACACTTTTCATATCATCTCAAATGCTGAGAATAAAAACTAATTACAACCGCTGTTACATCCAATAGTACAGAACAACCACAGAAGTTGCAGCTGCATGTGGACACAGTTCTCTACAGACTTCAATCAGCTTCAAAGAAAATCCTTCTGTGATGCTTTTATGCATTTTTAAATGCTTTTATGCATTTAGTTAACCCTCCTGACATGTTTTAAGACTCACTTACTAATCCAAGCCTTTTTGCTATTTTTTTCCTTCTTTAATTACTAAAGGAGGAATGGGTAAAGAATGTATTTGTTTCCACTGAAACAAAAGTCTTAAAGATAATCTCTTCTTCTTCTAAAAAAAAAAAAAAACCACAAAAATTTTTTACAAGTTTTCCTCACCACTATGCACATATGCAGAAAGGTTGAAAACACAGTGGGGTAAGCGTGAAAAATAAGGGAACTCTTATGAATACGTTAAGCAGCACAGCTCCTGAGGTTATTCCTATTTACAGCAGCTGAAAGTCTGTCACTGAATCTCTGATTATTTCAATGATCTAGTATCACGATGGTAGCAGACTTTCAAATTGAGGGAAATAGACAGTCCATCATGTTAAAATACACACTCATTTCAACTATGAAACTTTTGAGGGAAGAGAAAACCACACATGCAAAAATACACATCTCTATGACAAACTTGGTCAATCCACACAACACAGACAGAAAACAACAGTCCGGCCAAAGACCTAAAATTAAAACGTACAGCTGAAAAAATAATTTCATTGCATTTCTTTCTTCTGCCCAAGCATAAAATTCAAATTTTACAACTTCCCAGAAAAGAATTAACTTCCCCTCCCCCCCGCCTCAACTTTTTACCAGCCTAAAAAAAACTTGCCAGAACTTCAGGTTTTATAGGAAAAAAAAAAAATCATGTTCATATTATATGTATTTTTTTGTTTAATTCTGGCATGGCCACCTTTCTCAGCTGCTAAAGCTGTCAGAATAAATAGAAGGCAGCATCTAGAAGAATGACAAACACATGGGTCAATGTCAAATACAAGCCAATCATTATCAGAGCACGAGCCAAATTGCTGCATTTCAATTTCACCAGCATTCAACCCAAATACCAGTATACCACTTATTAACAAAGTAAATAGAGGGAGGAAGCACTTTTGTTTAGGTTTTTTTTATATATATTTTTATAAAGGTGATGGAGGTTTCTAGATTAAAACAACCATTTCAGCAATTTCCTCCGTTACAACAATGCAAAACATCTCGGCACAGTTATAAAAGAAGGGAACATTTAACAATTAATTACACCAGCAAAAACTTAAGGTTAGAAATTTAGAAGTCCTAATGCTTGCTTGCTAACCAAACTGACAGTGGATTTTAAGATAGCTAGAAAAAAATCTCAGTCTGACTAGATCTTTGGTAAATATAATTCTGGTTCCACTACAATTGGAATTCCATCGGCCATACTCCACAGGACACTTGGATGTCAGGCCTGCAGATTCACACAAAAGATGACCCACCATCTTTTGTTATCTTCTCAATGTGATAGTGCAATAATGCAACACCTGCAGGCTTCAAATCTGAGCCACTGAAGACCGCAAACTCCTTCATAGCTTATGAAGTACTCCCTTTGAAAAATGGCCACATACTCTATAATCACAGAACATATTGAAGTGAAAAGTATGTAAGATCTCACTTTGATACATTTGGTGACAACTGAGCAGCAGTATTTCACAACAGTGCATCCGACCTGCAAATTTAGTCTCTCTTTCCTTCTCTGATGCCTGTCCAGATAATAGCTTATGGGGTTATGGTGTGTCCTGAACAGCACTCAGACAAAAATCTGACAAAATTTTAAAGGGACATCAACCTATAAATCCAGAAAACCTAGGATTCAACTCAAGTTATGTTTTCCAGTAGCAATATCTCACTTTCATCCTAGTGACAGTGATTTCCCATACCTTAAAAAAAAAAAAGACAACTAAGCCAAAAAGTCCAATAGCTGTCCCAAACAGTGATTGCCTCAAACATCTCAAAGGGGCGAAGAGACACATCCCTATTTTTTTGTATACTAGGCCAGACGTTCCAGGATCCACACAAAGCTAATTCTGCCTCTTTCCCCACACCATATCAAACAGCACTTTCCATGTCTAACAGTCTGCACCTCTTCTTCCAGCTTCACACAGATCTTAAAACACCTAGAAAAAGAGGCTCTCATGTCAGCTGTTCCAAAGCAATTTGCTAGAAAACGATGAAGTCCTATAATGCACTACTCTCCCCGCAGAAGCATTTCACCTTGTGTTACCTCATGTGGATTCCTCTTGCTGATGTGCTGTTTATATAGCTACTGATGTCACGGTAGAAACAGATCCTCATAAATCCTTTTAATTCCTGCAGATCCTTTTAAATGTTTCTACGTAGGCAGAGAAAACAATATTGTCCTCATCTCCAGGTGACATATCAAGTCATCTGTTTTCCTGAGGCTCCAAATCAACTCAGACTTTCATCCAACAAAGTTTTTCCAGTCCAGCATTCAAGGTGCTGTCACAATGACATTACAGCAGTCTGCTCAGTAGCAACAACATCCTCGGTATTAAGTTCTGTGGCTTTAATATAGCAGTACCCCTTCCTGACACGCTGAACAGATTGAGGGTGAAAGGGGACAGGGACCATACAGCTTCCTCCAGCAAGAAAGGTGTGCAAGAGTTCAGAGAGCGAAAAGGAACAGGGCAATAAAAGTACCCACATAATCAGCTATTATTTTGATGCAGATACTTCTGCTATGTACTTTTTCTGGAATCTTAACCCATTCACTTCATAAGAGCAATTTATTGGGATATTGAAAAGAAAATCTCCACGTTCAAGGACGAGCTGAAGATACACAAGAAAAATACCTCCATACATCAGGTCCTTGTAAGACTTTAAGCAAGTTGTTGCCATCCAGAACAGGGAGAGGAAAAAAGCTTCTCTGGAGCAGTATTATCAGTACATTTTTCATCTTTCATTATGCTGGCCAGAAATTTAAAGTTACTGACAGCATTATTTGTTTTCCATCACGTAGCTCCCTCTTCCAGCTAAGCAAGTTACTCCCTTCACCAAGTTTCAAAAGCAGGGCCTATACACAAGCTGCTATATTACTCAACAGTGTTTGGAGTAGCACGGCACTTGGAAAAAGCCTTGGACAGCTGCTCCAAAAGCACCTTGGCCACTGAAGTGCAGTACAATACATTGACAGGCATTTGATTGACAGCACTTCACTACGTTCTTCTATAGAGAAAAATCATACACTGAGACCAATTGTCTAACCCAAACAACAGATGTAGTTATAAAGTCTGGTTTGCACAGCAGAGTATGAAAGTATTCAAATTGGCTTACAGTCTGACAATCAAAAAAGTAGAACTGCAAAAAAACATACTACAAAACAAGACCACCAGTTTCAGAGTACACTCAATTAGGAGCCATGTGTTAACCATATTGCACATGCATACAAACTGTATGGGAAATCAACCCTTTCAAACCATGCTGTATTTTGGCAAAAGCCAGTAGGATAGAAGACAATCAATCTGCACTAGAAATGGAAGGAAATCCAGCATTAAATAATCTAACTGAATTTAAGAGCAGAAAAAAAAGTCTCAGTCTTGATGCAACTATCTTATACTATCATTACCTTACGCTAAGGAAAGCTGTAAGCAAATCTGAATACACATGGTGCAATAAAAATTAATTTGTTACCATAACAGTCATTTTGACAAAAGCAAGATAAGAACTGCGAGAAAAAAAAAAAAGAAGAAAAAACCCATAGATTAGACGTGGAAGGAAATGGGAGGGAGGTTGTGGAAACTGAGAGGACAGATGGGGAAGTGGGCCAACAAGCTTTTAGGATAGGCCCGTGTGATTTCCAACAAAGTAGAGAAGATTAATTGCACAGTGTTCTCTAAGCTCTACTCAATAAATTTTAATACAGGGTTTAAAAGCTATGCATACACTCATATCTATGCAAATTAATAAGAAGCATGTTTATCTAGTAACAATATAGTGTAACCTTTTATTTGAAAAAATTCCAACGATCTTGATGATCCATTTATTTACAGTTTATTTGCTATTACTCAAATATAGCTGCTGGGCTCAGCACAGAAAAAAGTAATATTAAGTGCTGGATTAAGTACTATACAGCAATGGGGTAAACATAGAATGAGATTTTAACCAAGGACTTCATAGCAAGAAAATGCAGATCTTTAACATTCATCCATATCAGATAAAAGTATTTAAGAGATAGAATCAAACGAATGGAAAGGATTTGCTTTCCTTAAAGCCTAAAAGATGTAAGCTGAAGACAGCTATCCGTTCTGCACACACCTCTAATTTTCATCTTCCTAATCCTTGCTATGCAAGTCTCATTAATTTAAACTCACTTAATCCCTCTTAAATTTTATGTAATTTCTACCCTTAGGCAGAAATATATCTCCCTATATGTAACCTAGCCATAAGAAAGAAATTAAGATTTTTCTTCTGTAACAGATGCTAAAATTGCTTTAGAATACATTACGCACTGGAATGTGTATTGAAGATCTCACACCTGTTAAGAAATTACGTTTTAAATGAAATTTAAAAACCAGTATAGTTAATTAAGGTTTCAGCTAGGCTCACGTCTGTCTCCAACAATGAGCTAGCCAATAACATGGTCTCATTGCTCTCTGCAGTTTTCAATACAAGAGACAGGCCCAAGTTTTAAAAAAACCACAGAGCAAACTGAACAGAAAAGTTTCAATGCTAGGGTGCAACTCTTACGCTAGTTGCTACTAATAAAATGTAATAAGCAGATTTTTAAATTACAAAATGGGTGTGAAATATCTCAATTATCATGAGCTCTATGGCTTTCCTTGTTCTTTCACTAGATAGCCTCCTCCAGATCACATACAATCACTTCCCCCATCCCTTTTCTTCAAACAGTGCAGAAAGATGGGCAAAAAGAAAATGAAGCAAGCTGCCTGTAGCCAGTGCTAGTCTTAGTTGAGACTAGGCAGACCAGCTTTCAAATCCATTACCAGATCACACAACCTCTTCCAAACCCTGCCAAACACCACGCACCTAAGGAGGAATTGCCCCCCAAGCAGCCTGCTCTCTTATCCTTGGTTCTGCAACCACCATCACCAAAATACCTTTGGTCAAGTACTCTGCTCGTTAGAGAAGATTGCTCTCCCACACTATCAACCATACGTGCTCCCTGAAGTCCCAGTAAGGCCCGAGCAGTACTTGGCCAGCATTTACTGCGTGCAGGTTCTCTGACACATCTCCACACCTGTGCTACGACTGAGGCTTTACCCTACACTTCAGGCCATAAACAGAATCTCCCCCAGTGTGTAATTGCGGCAAGTGAAAAGGTACAAGCCATAACCGAAGCTCTTGCCAGCCTGTACATCAAGATTTCTCTTCTGAACGGATGCTCTCGTGAAAAATATAGCATAAACAATCTAAGGTCTCCCCACACTACCAGCATTTACAGGCTCTCTCCCCTCCTTTGTCAATTATCTGGCAAAGGTGCAAACTCTACGTAACTACAGTACTGATTCCTGTTGTTCTGCACACATCCCTCTATTCAGGTACTGCTCCATCAGAGGTACTCCAAGCACTGCACTTACTGGATAAAGAGTACTGATACTTCTCCACCCTACTACAGCATAAAGTTGAGATCACAAACTGATTTTCCATCTTAATTTTAAGCAAAGTCTTTCTGCAATAAAGCCAGTGTACTAATGGGCCCACACAACAGCTGTTCTTAACAGATCCTAAGTTATTTTTCATCCTCTGACACCAAAAGTAAGATTGCCAAAGCTGATGCTTTTGCAGGCTCCCTGTTGCTACTGCTCAAGCCACAAGTATTACTCAGCTACGAGCCCTGACCAAGAGAAAAACCTATCTTCTGAATGGTTTGACATGGTATTTGAAGCATTTCAATAGATAAGCTAGTCTGACCAACGTTGGCAGATCTAAGTGAAAACAGACTCTACAACTTTCACACGGAAGAACAAGTATGGAATGCAACACCTCCAAAACCAGCAGAATTTCAGCCCATCTGTATCAGCAGCTCATAATGCCCACCTACACAACTAGCATTTTAGAGCAATTACAGCAACTACAACTGGATAGAGCATTTAAAACATTTACATCTGTACTCAATGAGATTTCAGTAGTTGAGAAGTACAGCACCTCATGGAAAAATCGGGCAAGATTTTTACCTCATTAGTTTCCACGGTTTTTAGTTTGAAGCCATCTCTATTTTGCTCCAGCAGTTTTACTACAGCATACTGATCATTTTACAGAAAAGTAATATAGAACTACCATAGCCCTTAAGCCAGTGCTTTGAACAGTAAAGCCAAACAGAACTATTCCTCGTGGTGCAACAAACAACTTCAATCAACACTTTGAAAATGCTGGGTAGATGAACACAGAAGTTTTTACTCAAATTAGGGATACAGCTAGCTAAATAATCTAATTTTCAAGTACAATTTCATTTTGAGGAAAAAGTTAGCTGACAGCAGCCACAGGTTAGATCTTGAACCTGATATGAAACTCTAAAAACCTGATGTGAACTCGGCAGTAATTAAGAGGCACATCCAAGACACCCAGAGCACACTGCAAGCTACTTCTATCCCCAAAACAACCCAGATACTTGCTGATACTGACACTGTCTGGTTTTTGACCAACAGCTAAGCTACTGTGCATAAACATGAGCTAGCTATTAATAAGGAGGGTGAAATCAATGGCATAATAGGTATGAGATCTTAAGTCACCCGATTTATATTTCACAAACAAGACAGGAGAAGAGCTCTACAAGGAAAGCAGAATCACCGAAAAACTTGTCAGAAAGGTTGGAAGGTATCTCTGTATGCCACCTAGCCAAATCTCTAGCTCAGATCAGGTCTCGTTTCAACGGCGAAGCAAAGCGCTCAGTGCTTCACCCAATTCAGTTTCGAAATTCCCAGGGACAGAGATTCCATACGATACACAGATAATTAATGTAGTAGAAGAAAAAAGGGTAGCTCTTTCTTCAAAGAGGAGCTAAGTTCATTCCAACAAATCAGATATTACAAGACATAGTCAAAAGCTTTTGCATACATATCCGTATTTGTCTCCCAATGGAAGCGTGGCAACCTGCCCCTAGGACAATCATAATATAACTTAACAGGTAGCACATTGTGCTGCCTGCTGTAGCCAACTAACTGTAACTGGTAGCTCTGGTGCACAATTACTTTCAAAGGAAACACAAGAATTTCTTACCTCCAGGCCTGTATACAACATCATCCTCTGTGATAAAGGACGTTATTTCACCGTTGTCTGTTCTCTCGTATCGGGACTTCTTCTTGGGCGGTTTCTTTTTGCTTTTCTTTGTGGACTCCTCTGTGGTGGCACTGTTGTTGTCATTGTCCTCATCTTCACTGTGGTCACTTTCCGCATAATTCTTGGCGCCTCCTTCCAACGTACAGCTCCGTCGAGGACGCGAGTTCTCACTCTCCCTCGCCTTGTCTCTCTTGTCTCGCTCCTTATCCCGGTCTCTATCCCTGTCCTTCTCTTTGTCTTTGTCTTTTTCTTTGTCCGCTGTCATGATTCGCCACGTGCCTTCTTCTGTCCTCTCACGGCTGGGCCTCCGTGAAAGGTAGACAGTGAGCCTGGGCTTCAGTCTTCTGAATTTCTCACTCAAATCCAGGAAAAATTCAACCACTCCAACAACCCCAGCGTTTTAAAAAGGTTCTTGAAGGGGTGGGGGGGGGGGGAGGGTGGAGGGGGGGAGAAAGAGGGGAAAAGCCCATGTTAATATTCAAAATTCTTTCAATTTCTGAAAATAAAAATTAAAAACAAAGAAAACCCCACATCCTACAGCAATTTAGTATGGAAAACACAAGACAGTAAAATACAAGGTGGTCTTTTGAAGCATTCATAAAAATGATAACTTATGAAGTGTCTGTAAAATGTCTGAAGTTATTTCCATCCTCAAAAAAATCTCACAACTCCTTAAAAAAATGTTTTTTCTTCACTACAGAAATACAACAACTTCTTGGATGGGAAGTGCTCACTGAGAACACATACCATTTTATACCTGAAGCTGAATAGGAAGCATGCAAGTAGAAAAAAAACCAACCAAACAAACAAAAAACCCAAAAAAACCCACCACAAACATTTAGGAAGGGACAAGTGCAAGAAAGGAAGAGTCTACAACTTTTTTTACCTTGAAGCAAATGAGAAAGTTGAGCAAATGGCTGTGTTGGTTTACATCTCAACACCACTAGCAAGGGATGCCCTACAAAGCTGATACCGAGTAAAGAATGCCATCTGCCACTTCCAGGGCAATCTGTTAGGAAGTCTTCCCCCTACCCTGCTTTTCCAAAAATAGAGCTAACCTGTAATCCACAGATTACAGGAATGAATTAACTGAAACCAAACGAAACCACTAACAAAATCTGGTTTTCCATATATCAGAAATATGACCTTTCAAGCTTGCTTTACCAATAACAGAACGCGTGAAGATGAATTTTATAACTCATCATGTTCACACATTCAGTTTCCTGCTGGGGAATAGGAAGGGAAGAGATAATCCTATGTTTTTACTTCCCTGATCATTTAATCAATACAGTTAACATCAAAACTGCATCTTTCTTTTCCTTCAATACAAGTTTAGATTTAAACTTTGGACTTGCTGTTACAGGAGTATTTACAAGCTTGGACCTATGGGCCAGGATCCTCAAAGCGCAACGAAGCGCACAGAACAGCTGCCTACTATTGTGGTCTAGCCCCTGCGGGCAGCTTAGCACCCCACAGCCGCTCACTACCTCCCCTCCAGTACCCTGCAACTGGGGTCTGGATTAATTCCCCATGAGACACTATTACTGTACCTCAGTCAAATGAAAGGTAAAGAATACTGGCCGCATGCAGTTAAATCCTTTATTTTTTTGACTCAAAATCGAGAGTTTCCTTAAAACGTCCCTTCTATTCATCAAATTGAAATGATCTGTACTGACAGGTAACATGATACAACTTTGAGTGACAGCCAGCAGCACATGCAAGAATTTTTATTACCTTCCGTCAAAAGGCTCTAGTGAATTTGCACCGATTCAAGTATTTGCAAGTGTATTTTAATATTGCTCAATAGCAGCAGTCTGAATACTTACAGCCACTACTAAACAAAAAACGTAACATACCATTTTTTCTGTAAATGTTCATGAAAGAAGGATATTTCAAAAAGAATACATTGAACATACAAAGGTAAATTACCTTTTTTCCCTAGTTCACCAATTCAGGATAAAGCTGAATTTACTGACATCCAATTCATAAGTTTTCAGGAAGCTACTATTTGGTGCAACCTGAAATTAGTCCACTGTGTAGAATAGTATAGCATGAAAGTCAGGAACCTAAGAAGATTGAATGTTCATGCATTAAGCATCTGAAACCACATTAGAGAAGGAAAAAGACTATTTTGATTTTTAAGAAGTCAGCTGAGAAGTCAGGATCCTGTGTATTTGAAATTTCTTCACTCTTACATGAATCTCAGACTACAATATTCTTGTCCCTGTTGACTACTACTTCCAGCAATGGAAATAGCCAAAGAGAGACAAATTGCTTTTGCTGATACAATTCAGGCTGTGGCTTGAATCTCTCAGGCATTTCCTGAATGAACCGATCATCCAGGTAGGAAATGATTCCATTTTCTTTCCTCCTTATAGCAGCTGCCATCATTCTGATAACACACAAGGGGAATCCAACGAAACTCCAGTAGAGAGGACTACAATGAACCTGTCAATTGCCAGAGAAGTTGCAGATAATAGTGATAGCAATGGTCTACAGGGACTCAATAAAAAAAATGTCTTAAATTTCTAGAGGCTAGGAAATTCTCCGGTAGCAAGCTTGAGGGTTTTTTTTCCTATTATTGCTGATAGAAAATTCACTTTAGAGAGTAAATAATCTATTCATTTTGAATGAAAACTAATTACTTTCCCAGGGCGATCTAAAATTTACAAGTAATGGCATCTCAACTTAGGTACAAGAGATCTTTATGTGTTCTTTAGAGATCAGAAACTAAGGGATATAGGATACCCCTAAAAATTTTAATTCAATGACCTCCAAGGATGGATAAAATACAGCCATCTCCGATTACTCTTATATACTAGCCCCAGTTCTCAGACTCAATGTTTGAGTTGGGTACAAAACAAACTGAAGCCTAAACAAAAAATGTTGTTCTTCTCAGAGCTTTTTCCATTGCTTCTCATTTTACTTGTAGTATCTCACTACCCTGCCCTATTTATTAAAACTTGAATGCTGTTTACAAGTTAATTTTGGACAACTTAAAGGAAAAAAGCCAAGGAACAAGTCCTTCTGTCTTGTTTTCAGTGAAGTCAAGAATGCTTCAGCACCTTCTAAGAAGCACTTGAACAGCCCGGTATCATTAAGAGACAAGAGAATATGGAACTCTGTTCACACACAGATATACATCTCACATTTACCAGTGAGGTTTACCACCAGCGCAGGTACCCCTGGTTCTTATGGTTATGCAAGATCCGAGTTGCACAAAATCATGATGGAAAAAACACTTTCCGTTCATTTCACTTTCCAGCTGTGCTAACAAAACTTATCATATGCACCAGCAGTGATGAAACACAATGCAGCTATAACCAAGTTAATTTTTATCTTCCACCATCACTTCTTTGACAATAGTCTTATAGCTTACAAAGGCAAACAGACACTACTTCCAGGAAACAACGCTTAAGACAGTCCTATCTGTATGCAACCTATGTATTTTCTTCAGCTCTCTTTCCTGAGCATAAAGCACTAATTTTTATGATAGAATTACCACAACTTTTATCAAGAGACTTAAGTCAAGTGTCCATGAAGAAGCTGTATCAGCTTTTTTTCCCCTCTCTCTAGTATGGAAGCATATCTTCCAAGTGGAAGATCAGCATCACCATCTTTTCAACACTATAAAATATCACACCCCTCTTCTGGCACAGCCAACTGCAGCACAAGCACCTTCCTTTTGACTGCAAAGTGCAGAATGTCCTTTTTCTAAAAAAAAAAAATAATAATTTCCAAGTTAAAGAAAAAATAACCCATCAGTCATCACAATAGTTCATGACTGGGGATGAGGGGCAAACAACAGAAAAAGCAGGCTTGAAATCCAGCCAGCTACAGGGCTTTTTCATCGGAGCCTCAAGATACAAAACTAAGAAGGTACCAACGACCCCACATCTCTAAAGATAAAGGAATTTAAAGTTCCTGTCTGAAGGAAAAATAAACCAGAGTTGATCAGTAACTGACAGATAATTCATGCCTATTAATTTTATCTGCATCCTGAAACATTCTGAGCTCCTCCTCATAATTATCTAAGTCTCCAGGAACCAGAGTTGTGCAAGTAATTCTGAAAAAGCAGCCACAATTCCAGCGCAAGCTGCTCCTTGCCAAACTTTACTTCGAAAGTAAATTTCAAGTGAAGCACTTCGCACTAGTGGAGTCTGTTCAAGGGTCAACACCACAAATGAACTCCATATGGCTGGCGGTTAAATCACTTTACAAAAGTAACATACAAAATGCACTTCCCCTTACTCTATTTTTACTATCTTCTTGAATACTTTTTACGGGTATAGGCAAAAACAACTTGCCAACAGAAGGAAAATCTCTCCACACAACCTGCCCTGAAGCGCAAGAAGAGAAGCCTCCGAATGTCAAGGGTCACACACTGCAGAAGCAGCGCTGATGAATCCCAGTTGTCGCCATTAACAAACAAGACCAAACGCTGCACGACCTAACAGAACCCTCCACATAACTGCAGATTTAAGTCCTTGTTCTTTCTCTCAGATTAAATTCAAAGTAATTCAGTGTTTTTATTACAAGTCCAATTACCATGGGTTTTTTTTCCTTTTTTCTTTTTGCACAACAAAGTTCTGCATAGAGGAGTAACACTGAATAAATAAACACTATGTTCATAGTGATTTAGTTTACTGTAGGGCTGTGCAAGAATTTGCATGTACCACAATTCGCTCAAGTCTGTTCATCTAGGAAATTTCCGGCTACAAATACAGCAAAATTGCTACCCTCCTCCTAGCTCCTGTTTCAGGAGAACCCATAGAGAAGTAGTTTTCATAGCCAATGTATTTATGAACAGTACAGGAAGCCTCTTCATCTAATCAGAGTCTCTATCTAGTTCGACTAGCATTAAAAGGCAAGTGATGAAATCTCATCACAAGCACTATTCAACTGTCTTACGCAAATATATCACATTTCCAAGACTATTTTACTAAAAAAAATCCATTTCAAAAATATTGCAGGATTAAACCAACATCATCATGAAACAATGACTACTTTTGTCTCTCTAAGAATAAAGTAATCACACAAGCTTAAGAGTAGCTGCACCACCACTAAGAAAAAAAAAAAATAGAGGAAAGTTACTGTTACACAACCTCAACTGTGTAGCAGAAATACAGGACTACCAGAAAAGCAAAGAAAAATAGTTTTACCAGCAACCACCGAATTAAGATTAAGCCATTATTATTACAGAGAAATATTTGATAAATAACCTTTATTATTTAAGCAATAATCCAAACAAGTTTTAAAGATTCCAATATATAAAGATATATTTTGCCTCTACAGTGAAATACATTTCCCCTGGCTACCTCCCTACTTTTTATTTACTAACACCAGAAACCAAAAGCAAAGAGCAATTTATAAATATAAGCATACATGCAATGTTTGGAAGGATCTCTTCAACCATAAGAGCAGAAAGTATCTTACAACTGAAATACTAAATCATCTCAACTTAAGCATTTGCATTTCATCTTGCACATTCTTACTTCACCCAACAACAACACTGGAACAGGAGAATACTACCAACTCCATATTCAAAAACTATTATGTTGCCTAATCACTCTTGACCAAAACATAAATACTGTGAAAACATATCTGCTGACTCCACATTATTCATCAGCTACAGATGTTGTAGTGGGTTAAACACTTATCATTCTATATGCAATTATGCATGAATATGGAACCCATAAAACTAACACTATCACAAAAGCTAAAAAAAAATATTGCGAGCCACCTTTTTTAAAAGTAAACTGGGATAATACATCATGTATATTGGCAAATACGGTAATCACACAGATGTTTAAACCTGGATTAGGACAGTAGACGCAAATACATTGAATAACTTAAGTGGGTTTTGTCAAGCTCTGTAGCTTGCATTCCCAGTAATTTTACTCATTGGCAGCTCCTCATTCTCACTATACCAAACAACCACCAAAGCAGCTGCTTCTGTCATCGTGCCACAAAAAAGAAATTCAGGTTACAGCACCACAGGTTGAAGAGTATTAACTGCCTTTGATACTCGTTTACCACTTCTTCCATGGGGAATTTTTTAGAGATTAACCTCGGAAAGAAGTCATTTAAGCTAAAAGGGGAACATTCACTTTAAAATGGCTGAGACTGGTATACAAAGGAGTGGAAGAAAAGCCCCCATCCATTATTTGTTCAATGCGGGTTGAAAAACCTGAGGAAAAACGTTAGCTTCACTGCAATCACACTCTGAAATGTTTTGTTGTTGTTGTTTTGTTCTGTTATTTTTTTAACTAGAACCTCAGGATATGTCCATTTATCCAAGTTTATTATGTCCAGTATGGGATAACTTCATCTCCACCCAGTATGCCATCAGACATTAAAGGTCCTTTTTATCTTAAACTGTTCAGAAGTCAAGCATAAGCCAAAAAACTGTTTGCAGAGGTAGTCGCTAAAGTCTTCTGTTCTCTGCTTTCTAGCAGAAAATGCAGATACCTATGACTTCAAATCATATTCAAATGCTCTTATTGTTGTTAAAAGGTCTCCAGAGATGAAGAAACAGAGGGAACTAGGATTGTGGTAGGAGACAAACCTTAATTTAGGAGCCTGGGCCAGACATGATAAAGGCAAGTTGGCAGTAAGCGTCCCCAGTAGAGAAAAGTCTGAAAGCAGGTGCTCCACCAAGTCAGAACACTGCCCCTACAGCATTCTGCTACTTAGTACGTCATCTCAAGCACATTCAGTGCTTGCAAATGCTATTTTTATACAAAAAAAAAAAAAGGCGTTTAACATTGCACAACAGTTTCTCAGAACAGTTAGAATTCTAACAACTTCAGACAAGTCTTGAGGATGACTCCTTCGCCCACCAAAGTTCAAGAGGAACACTTCAGTGCAAATGAAGTTGCAACACAAAGCAACTGCAAATAACAGTCCCTGCATTCCTGAAAACGTCTTTTTCATCTTTCACCCATTTGACAGGCAACTTGACAGCAGGATCACTCCAGAAAGTAACACACAAAAGGTCCCAGCCACCTTTCAGGACACAGGATATACATGCATCTTATTACTAGTCCTTCTCTAGTCAAACCCAAAAATAGCCAAGTATTAGATTTGACTCTCGCACTAAACCCTTCTCAGTTCCATTCACAAAAGCAGAGGGAACGAAAGATGTCATAATGAATATGATTAGATCCGCCTATGCATTTTGAAGTGCAATCTAAAAAAAAAGTTACTGCCAAAGCATCTTATGAGAAATCAAGCAGGTACAATTTAACCTTTAAACTTCTTTTTAAAAAATTGAAGTGCGGAAGTTCATAATTATTATTTTCAACTGATCATTACCCCACGTTCACCTGGTTGAGGTTTCTTCCCCAGCATTTTAAATCTAGTTCAAATTAAAGTTTCATCATTCGTTCAGACACAGAAACCTTCACATCGTCCCATCCAAGTCAGGAGACCAGGATACTACTTCTCCCACAAAAAATGAGTTATAGTCGGATCTGGGCACTGAGTTAAGACGGCCAAACTGCAGTTACCCATTACACACAGCTCTACAGTTATTTGATCTATACACCTGGTAATCATGATCAGAGCAAAAGGCATACATACCACCTCTTCACACATTAAGTACTTAAACCTCTTAACTAGTATTAAATAGGTTTTAAAGATAATGTGAAAGCAAGTCCAACAAAAGTGCTACAAGACTGAAACAGGAAGGCATCTAAGTACGTAGGGTAACTAAAAATATGGAGAAGAGCTCCTTTTTCTTATTTAAGCCAGACAGATAAATCCTTTAACAAGATTTGTTTGATCATGTCTTAATAAACATTCTTACCAGTCTTAAGAAACACAACAGGACCATTCTTCTGTACGCTTTTAGTTTCATATTGCAAGATAAAAAGGCAAATTTGTTTTCAGCAAATGCCAGATTAAAGGAAGTATGTGCTGCAACTGCTAGAGTTCTTTCCACAGATTTTTTTCTAATTTTGATGGCAAGGAAAATTAAGGGATTAAATTTAAAATAATAGTTTAAAAAAAGAGCCATAAAGATTCCCCCATATACTCACAAGGTCTGAATAACTGCTTTAAGAAAACCTTCAAGACATTTGTGAAAAATAACCCTAATACGACATTAGGAAATCTCAGCTGCAACAGAGAGAATGAAGTGCTTAACCGCAAGTATCAAAATGCAGCACTAGCACTATAGTTCAAATACACACATGCCTGCTTCAAACACACAGAAGAGTAGCTTCTATACAGCCTATACTTCAAAAGATCCCACCTTCTACGATAAAGCTCATTAACTGCACGGGCTCGACCTCCCCAGGGAGGCACACAGAAGTTTAACCTTAAAGTTTCAGAAAACACTAAGAACATCTGTTACCAACATATTCCCTTCCTACCTTCCATTTACCATTGAAAATGCAAGCTGCAGACATTCAGAGTGACAAAGTATTTTAAGAGTTCATGCAGGATATCCCTCAGAATATTCCTCACCCCCACTATCCATTCATCCATCTCAAACTGGAGAGCCAGAGCTACTAGCCTCATGACAACACGTATCCAGAGGTAGCAAACTGAAGTCAAACTCAATGAGAAGCCAGCATAGGAAGAAAAAAGAAAAAAAAAGATACAGAAAGACTCTTATACTATTACAGCTGGACAGTACTTTACACAGTTTGGAGTGAGATTTTACTGAAGATCTCACTAAAGATGCCCCAACGTCCACAATCCAGATCCTGCTGCATTTAGCTACAGTATTTTCCAATCAACTGCCACATACAGAGCCTAAACACAGATCTCTCCCTGCCAGTAGTAGGGAAAGGAAAGCAAACGCAGGTCCTGAAGGCAGCAGCAGGGAACTATCCTATCTGGCAGCATACGTAGAATTGCAAGCCTGTCAAGACCAGAACTTCATAGATAGTACCGGGCCTTCTGTTCCTTTAGACTTTGTATTTCAACAGAACCAAAGACTTATGTCACATCCCACTAGACTATTCTACAACAGTGGATAGCTGCCAAAAGAATGGAGATTCATGCAGTCTTTACTACTGTTGCACTACTTGCGCTGTGTTCAATGTAACACTCGTTTAATATCGCTACTCCTGCACCCGAACACAAGACTGAAAGCTTGGCAAGCATTGAGTCGAGGAAAAGCTACTTCAAATAAAAATGCTTTTGACATGCTGCCCAGTGACTTTGTTTTGGTTTTTTTGGAATGCTGGGGGTCAGTTAATAGTTTGAGAAAACAATCTGGAAGCCGTTTCAAAAGTTGTTAGGAAAGACCCAGTTATGAATGTAAACGTAGCCACGTCAATTCAAGTCACATTCTAATGCCATATAGGAAGAGAAAATACAACCAACTCACACAGCCTTGAAGTAGAACAACCCTTCCTGACTGATGTTGCCAAAAGAAAACATTGATAGTGAGCATCTGTTTAACAACCCCATGCAGCAGTACCTGTTGCAGAACCTTAAGATGGCTTAAAAGCATTTGAGCATTTGTAAAGCTTTGAGATCTCTGAATGAAGGCAAATATGATAAGCCTTTATTACTTTAGGATTCATTCACTAAGTTTTCTGCAAGCTTTAGAGAATAATTGGCTTCCAAAGTTCTCACACATATACATATACACACACGCACTTTTTTCCTACAACATTAGCGCATCGGTCAGTAAAAAAGGTTAATTTTCTTCCTCTGTTCTCATGTACTTCATGACTCTCCTCTGAAGACTCTGCCAATCTAGTTAGTTCCTTACCAGCTTTATAACTGAGTGGGTGTTGTAAACTGCCTATTCTTGAATGCTCATGGGACGAGTCTGTGACCCTCCTGGAAGCAAGTTTGCTGAAAGTCTTTTAAAAAGCTCTTAGGAGTCTTTCCAATGAATTATATGCCTCTTATCAGTTGTCCTCCTTATCTCCTTCACTGGCATTTTGAGTTTAACACAAATATAGCACTATAACACTTCAGCCACCAATGGTCGTTATGAGTTACATATTTACAGTCCACAGCTCTTGTATGCCTTCTAAGTGCATGCAATTAAAAGTGTGTTCGTTCACTTTGAACTGCTCTCTACTAATCATCCCCAAATGGTTCAAGAAGCTAGTGTGTAGAGAAAGCAACAAACAGGCACTGACTTCGTCAGCATCTCTCACAGCTGAGAAGTAATCATCACTTGAATAAAGCCAGACAATTCAAGGTGTTTCTCATGACAGACAGTGACCTTTTCCCCCCCCCCCCGCTATTTACCCAACTTGACCTGAGAAAAGAAAAACAAGAGATCTCATATTTCTGAGCCATGCCTTACACCAACGATGCTCACAGCTGTCAGTTTTTAAATCACAGTCTGTATAATGCCACATATCAGCACTCCCCCACTGCACCTTCCACCTTCACACCGATACGCTCTGACTTGGGATATTATGGCATCATTCTGAAATCCCGGTCGAGGGTCTGTTTGACAGACAAGCTATGCAGGATGACAGCTTAGATAAGATCACAAGTCCCTCTCTTCAACACAACGTTGATGCTACAAAACTTAAAGGAACCAGAGAAAAGCAGCAAAGCAAGATTTCACAAGGCAAAAAAATTACTTCTGCATTTATCGACAGAAAATGACAGGCTATTTTGCATGTCTTCAGAGTTACATTTTCAGAGCAGGAACATGTTTCATTTCATTTTACTCAAGAATGTTTCGAGTATCTTTAAATCTTTCCTCAGAAAGCAGTCTGGTTTACCCAGCAATTGTGAGGGTTTTTGAAGATTGGAGTGGTAAGGACCTGAAAAAGGAAAGTGACATTTCACTTTGTATGTGGTATTCTAATTGGCCTAAGACAGGTAGAACAACTATCTACCAGAGACAGGTCATAAATTCAGTAAGTACCAAGAACAAAATTTTACAAGACAGTCAGCTTTGACAACGGAGTAGACTGAAAGACCAGGAGTAACCTTTGCCATGAACGTATCAGCTCCTACCTCCTCTGAAAACGGTTGGGCCATTCATGTACAATATTCACAATCGTCATCTGAGAAAAGCTGTCTGAGAACACCTGTTTTTAGACAGTTTTACACATAGGCTTCCATAAAAGTAATGTAATTCCAAATAAGTCGCAATTTCTCCCCACATTAATTCAAGAGCAGCAACATAAAATCAATAGTCTTAGAAAGTTTCTGCACTCCCAATAAGATTTCCCAATTTTAATAGATAAATTAACTAGACTTTCTACTCTCTCTATTACTATTTGGCAAGGAATCTAAAAAACCACAGGGACACTGGAGCTGTCTGCACACTCATTTTGACATGAGGTGTTAGTTTGGTCACCACCTGAAGAGTTCAGCCCTCATTTGCCATGCTGTGATACATCAAACATTGAAGACACCCCCTCCCAAATCCTACGCCCTTTTCACCTCTCAAACATACCAAGAAGCTTAAGGGCTGAGTGGCTGGGTAGGTGGCCACTTCAAAACCTGAGAGCCCCCAAAAGACAGAACTATAGCTGTAGTAGAAAAATTCAGATCCCAGCCCACTGTATTGATCCACTCTACTAAACCACAGTGCTTAGAACTCCTCTACTCCCTTAAAAAGGTGCTTTAATGGCGTCTATAGTCATAACACACAAGAACAAACAATGATCCACAGACAGTAATACAAAGGCATGTAGTTACTTTTTCTCTAAAGTCATTCAGGCTAATGTAAATGATTACTACAATACAGGTGTGAGTAATGTAAAGTAATCATCCCATAACACCATTAAAAAAATAGGACTTTTTAAAATGTCCATATAATGCAACATAGCTCCCTCATTTTAAAACACTGTTAGGGGAGAAAAGGCCCAAGGGACCCATAAAGAGCTGCTATTGTAACAGGAACTATTATCTAGAGAATTTTATGTCATTTGGAGCCAAGAAAACATCTGCATTATAAGGTTGCTTAACAACATTTAAAACAGGAAAAAGTTAAACAAGAACTTGTTATGATATACAGCAGATCATTTTGAACAGATTCTACTTTTATCAGGCACAATTCCTTTGCTTTCCTTCCAGCAACCATACCAAGCCAGAACTGGATTTGCAGGGCAACTACTCAGCCAACAAAACACAGATAAGGACAAAAAGTGAGATTAGGGTACAGAACCTAAAACAAAGGCAGTGGCAACCATTGCACCATCACCACCACAGACTAGCCGTGGGACCATCCATACACCAACAAACAAATCACACTTTCTCGTGATAAATCAAGTATTGTAGAAAAATTCATTTGCTGACAGAGGCTTCAGAAAAAAGATGACAGACTTTCAGAAGCAAAAAGGGTGAACCTTGAAAGCATACATATGGATTTCTTGACAGGCAAGCCTGTGGCAAAAAAAAAAAAAAATAAAAATCTGTAGTATGTTTACTAAAATAGGTAATATATAAACATTCCCAAATGCTGTAAATTCAGACCAGGGAAACACCAAAGAAATCAAAGCATGAAGAGGAATTCCTGGTACACAATAGCAATCAAGCTAACAGTAACATGAAAGAATACTTCCACAAAACAGTCTCGTATGTCCATTTCACAATAGCTCTGGTTTTAAGGAATGCACGACTATCAAAGTTACCAGTACATCACGTATCTATGCCTTCCTGTGAAGTCATTTATTTTCAGACAGAAACGAGTTTTGCGTAACAGTGAAAACATTCCTGTGTGTTTATTAGAATGAGACCGTTGCTGCTTTACAGGCAACTGCAAATGTAACTACATCTAGAACTCTACCCACTTACACCTAATTTCTATTTCTATTCTAAATTTTATTTTGGTACCTCCAACCCTGCAACATGTCTACAAATATCTACCAAAATGTCATTCCCTATGTGTATATAGCTATGCTTTTCTCCACTGGATGCTTCATTTTTAAATGGCTGAACACTCAACTGCCCTCTCACAATCCTTTCTTCTAGAAAGCCTCCAAAATATCTTCCTCCAAAAATATCTTCAATTAAACCACCCAAACGAAAACTATATCAGGTTATTTTTGGAAAACCCCTTTCAGCAGCTAAGGCAAAAACTCTGGTCTTCAGCCACATTAACTGTTTTATTTAACTCCATACAACCGCCTGTGTATTTGAACTACTCAAAATGGAAGAATAACTGCAGGGTGGGCTCCTACGATGAGCTGACTGACCAGACATTTCCACTGAAACGCAGCTATAATTAAAGCAATTTTTCTCTAAAGAAAGCAGCATCCTGAGAGTTGCAGAGACAATCTACAAGACTTAACTACAACAGTGGAAACAAAGAAATTCTGCTCTCTTTCAGTCCTACAACAAAGGGGGGGAAGAATGGTACAATGTTATCAGAATGAGCAATAAATATTAACAGGACATATTTTTTGTTGTCCACTGTTTTAAAATACTTTTCACATAAACATGAGGACATGATATTTCTGTCTAGAGAAGCTGTCTTTAATTTCAGTCATTGGTCTCATTTTCTCTGAGGAGCAGCTTATTTTGGTTAATAGCAGAGCAGACGTCAGAATTTTCTTTCCTGCAAAGCCTCTCTTCCCAGTATAGCAGCACTGTTGTAATCATGAGATTAAGTGTGCTTATTCATGTGTGAAATGCAGGCTCGATCTCTGTCTCATATTATAGACTGTCTACAGCAACGGTCAGCATATTCTTCATAATTTCATAATGCTTAACAACTGAAATGTATTAAATTACATCTCACTTCCTTTATTGCATTTACAGAAAACAGCAACAAATAGTTAGTATTTAAAGTAGTAAGACTTTACTTGCAGAAGTATGACCTCTGATCTTTACTCTTCAGCTACATAAGCAGGTTCTGCCACGAGGCAGCAGGAATATTATCGAAAAAGCAAGCACACGCAATACTGTGCGCGATAAAGCACAAGCACAGGAAGTTGTGAGAGAGGCATACTGCTTAAGTATGTTTGTCTGCAGTAAAACTATGCAACAGCGAGTTATCCTACATTCTTGCTAAAGAGTTCAAAACGCATGTTAAAAGGTATTTGCAAAGAGGGCCTATATTTCAAGAGATCGTATGATCTTTCGTATGACCTTAAGTGATAGAAAAACAAAACTGTTAATATTTGCATTTGACTTCCAACATATTTTCATCCCCAAAAATGCAGCTAGGTGTCTTTTAAACATCCATGAATAAACTTGCCCACGATCACACCGAGACCCTGGGAAACCTGCAATAATCTGCCTACAGACTATACTCATAGGAGTCAGCAAGAAACAAAGCATACACCCACCTCCTCCCCTCAACTTCAACTCTATCACTCTAAAAAAAAAAAAAAAAACACCAAAAAACAAACACAAACACCACAAAAGAAAATCTACACTGCTTACGCATACAGGTGTATCACAGCAAAAGGGCTGTTACTATCCAAAGTCCCTGATTTTATCTTCCTGCCACTTCAAAGGAGGACTTAAATCACCACATGATATTAAGGCATGATTCCTTTGTTCAATGTGTAATATTGTGCAATTGTAATACTTTGTTTCATTTTAATCAGAAAAGGCCAGCTTACTCCCACACCATCATCAGCTAAGACTGAACATGCAAGATAGAAAATGGCAGTGAACAGGTAATTAGGAAATATTCCACCTCTTGATGTCGTAAGTTTTTAAACACGAGAGAAATCACACAAATCCCACAGATTTGCTTTTCTTGACAAATGGCAAGGAGAATTAGAAGCTACAGGTTATCTTAACACATAGGATCATGAAGTAGAACAGATTAATAAGCAAAAAAACCATTGTCTATAGTAATTTTTAGATTATTCTTTTTAAGTTAGCAAAGTAGTAACACTTGCTCCAGCACCAGTAACTTCTACTACAGCTCTCCTAGTACAACTGAAGCAGCTACAATCAAAGTACTGCACACAATATGCATGTACAGGAGTGAGGTAACAGGTAGAAATCACTACTGACACCAAGATTAGCCTTTATGTTTGAACTTAAGACAGACCACAACAAGCTGCTTTATAATTATATTCATAAAACATCAAAATTTACACAAGAAGGATATTCTAAAGATCTGCTGACTTCTGAACCTGCTTTTCCACAGTGTCCCAAAGCCTTCAGGTTAGTTCACTAAATTCAGTATACTCTAGAGATGCAGTGGTTAGCAGGAATACCTTATGGAACTACAGACTGCATTAAACAAACTGATTACGACTCAGTAACTACAAATTTAGAAGAAACCTTTCAGGTTCTTTAGTATATATTTTTCTGCCCAGCAGAAACTTTTATTGCTACAAAGCAGCATCCGTTCTCATCTGCATTTATTTTAACACAGTGTGTGCTAGAATAACCAGTGTAGAGCTCATTTCACCCTAGCAAACCACAGCAAGGAAACAATAGCAGTCCTGCTCAGTTCCTACAGCTACCACCATCTGCAACACCGGAAAGTTCTTCGCAAGTTCATGGAGACAGACAGAAACTTTATTTAGACCATGTTAAACAGCCCAGCGAACTCACCTACACACTGTTCTTGCCAATTGCCATACCACACATGAATACCAGCTTTCTCATTTGCTCAATGGCATCCAGTATGAATTCTCACGGTACGAGCTTCTGTAAGTTTTTTCCCTTAAGTCTGGTTCTCTTTTCTGGAAGTCAGTGAGCTTTCTTTTTTAAAAAATAATAATAATAAATGTACATATCATCAAAGCTAACAGAAAAATTTACCTTCTTTGTAGCCACGTTACTGCTCCTGGGCAGCAACCAATTTAATTCATTAGATTTGAAGCACTATTTTTGAAAAAAGGACCAGCTCACAGGTCTCACACATCAGGTTTTTCTACGCTACACCTTACATTTCCAACAGCAGTCTCTCTCCGCTACGAGAACGATCACACCAGTACACTGCTGGCCACCGCTAATGAACCCATTGGAAAGGGACTTCGTAACTGGCCACGTCTTTCATGAGAAGAGGAAGAAAACATTAAAAAATGCTCCAAGCGATTAGTCTGCTTCTAATCTAAACCAAGAGGAAGTATTTTAACACTGCATGAACTAACTCCTAACTTCGGTCATGCTTCAGACGTTAATATAATTTCTACTTCCAGTACTCTCAGTAGATACTTTTAACTATTGTATGACTAAAGCAATGGAATCTCATGTAACGGAATGAGGCAATACAGTTGTATTAATGTATTTAGGTCTGATCTTGTAAGCTGCCGAGAACAATATTGCAAAATTAGACCATAAGCCATTCAGCAAAGAACAACCAATGCAAATGATTAAGCCACACATGAAATCTGGTGCCCTCGTTCACATTACAATACCATCACATCTCATCATTTGCCACCAACAGTAATCACGAGATGGCAGAGGTACTGTGGCAAAAGTTTGATTTTGTGGCCTTGTGCCTTGCTCGCCTTCAATCCAGGACTACTCGTCTTCTGTGTACTGAATGATACATTCTCACAAAAATAAGAGACCTGAAACATTTAAAGAAAAGAATGAGCATGTGAAACAAAAAAAGGAAAATCTCCTTAGCTTTTATAATTACATGCTAATACCCCATGACAAGCGAAGTAAGACCACACAAGCCGTGTATCACCCTGAAAATACCTCCAAAATGGAAGTTATTTTTCCTAAACGAAGCAGGAGGAAATTCCTAACTCTATTTTCAAGGTAAAGTTTTAAGGTTTAAGTAACAGCTCTGAAACAACGTTAAAAGCTTACTAAAACTACTTGCAGTCTACAGTGGACAAGACACTAGGCTAAACAGCACCATAAACTGTTCACAGCAGTGTTTAATCAATCTGCAACCAAGGCATGTCTTTTAAGACCTTCTTTATTCCCACAATACCATAAACTAAGATTACCGTATTTCACTTGTTATTTCAAATAAAAACCTGAGGTGATCCTTTAGCAGCCAAAGACAGCAAAACAAACTACACTATTTATTATAAGTATGATGCAATAAAGTTTTACTTCTAAAAGCATACCTTTGAAGGTCCTTGTCTATGAAGTTTCCATCATTTACTGCACATTAGCACTCAACAACCAAACAAGCAGGAGTTTAGAAGGATGTCATGTCACAAAGTTTTTTCCTGAAACACTAACCTAATCAGGAGCTGACTGAAGAGCTACTTTAAAAATACTACAGAAGAAAATCCACCAAGTGCCAGTTACCCAAGCAACTGGGACCTAATTAAACCTATCCAACACTTCAGGGATTAGCCTGTTTTCTCCTACAGTCCTGTAGCCTCTCCCATGAGATAACATATACAGCTATGGTGAGATTTATTACTTGCTGACTAGTTCTTACCATGTGTTGAATTATGATCTGGCCTGTGAATCAGAGTGAACTTTGGTATAAACGACATTTCAAAACAATTGTGTAACTATTTTTTATTTAGAATACTAAATAAATCTTTATGTATAGCATTTTAGTATCAAGTGGCATTGCTAGGGCCAAGAAAAAACATGATAGACTCCTACAGAAGGATATTTATCAAGCTCTCAGCCCAAGAACAAAGTGAAAAACTTTTTGTGATTTTTCACTAGCGCTGTGCATATTATTTCTTTGTCCATTGGTCCCCAGACTGGTATAACTTCACTCACACTGGAGAGGGGAAAAAAAAAAAGCCTTTTTGGAGAAGGAAACCAAAACCCCCCAAAACCATCCCCCTCCCCCAACAAAGCAAAAACCACAGCAAGAGTCCTAAGAAGAAAAGGACCTATTTAATTCTAGACAAAACAAAACAAACCACCCAACACATAACCACTGTTTTCCTCGCATATTATGCTTCAAAACAAAAATAAATTGAAGAAGTCACATGCACAATTTAGGCTGCAAGAGACAGGGAAAGTTTCCAACATCATCTAAAGATAAGCACAGGCAAAGTTTCTATTATTCATCATCTATCCACATACTTATCTATAGGACTGAATCACTTGTTTATCTGGTTAAGAATAGTTAATATACTTCAGAACTTCCATGGAAGCAAACTCGAACAAGCTACTGGTGCATTTCATATGTTCAAACTGCTTTAAAAAGAGTCAGTTTTGAAGAAAATGACACCAGAGTTTATGAAGTATGTCTGGCCTGGCTCGAGTTTCCTTGAACTCCAAGATATCCAGAACAGCAGTGCAAAAAATACACCGCAGAATCTCATGCTTAGTTTAATATTTTCAATAGGTTTTTCAGCTGCATCAGCTGTCTTTAGGAACGTTAATAAAGATATAGGAACAAAGAAAAGGTAGCTTTCTGTGTGGTGTACTCTTTAGCTTGCAGCCCAATAACTGAGGTATTCCTCTGAAGCAGCTGGGTAAGGACTTGATTTTTCAACTATGAAAAAGCCTATGATAGAAACCTAACATACCAGGTTTGCTTAGAGTCATGGCATTGTACTAGTGTCAGAGAGTCTGTTCACACCATTTTAATAAAGCTCATACAGATTTCCATGTGCAGAGATGCCATCATACCTGCATTATGCTAAGCTTCTATTTCTGCCACCCCAGAGGGCTTTGCACTGAAATCCAGCTGAGCCGCTCATGCTACCACCGCAGTGCCGAGACGAACACGGCAGGCAGCAACCCCCAGCTGGGCTCCAGGAACCAAACACCTGAGGTTGGCAACCTCTTAGAGCTCTCTCACGAGACCCACGTCAACTTCACGCTACACGTCATTGCATGGGTTTCAGAGAGTAGAAAATGACATCAGAATTTTACTAACCTGACATACAATGCGTCGAATTTATCTCCAACAACAATTCTCTCTATTGAAAATGAGCTGAGATGTGTACTGAGCAAAGATTTTGCTGTCAGAAATGTTGTAATGCTCCTGAAATCCCAAACTACTGTTGAACTCCCACACAAATGTAACAGAACAAGATAGTGATACTTACCTTTGGCATCTCAGATACTACAGTACATCCTCGGAAGAAAAGCACTCAGCCAAAAGCATGGATTCAATAAAATTTTATGCCAAAATGTAACCTCTTACAGGAGCATTTATTTAAAAAAAAAAAAAAAAAACAAACTCTAAATTTCAGCATGTACATCTTTAGCTTCATTCCAATTTATATTACTGGCTCCATGCTTTAAAAATCCACAAGCTTTGCTTTTACCAACTAGATGGAGTCTGCACATCTTTCTAGGGCAAGCTTCAGACAATTAGTCCCTCAAATCCAGACTCTGACTCTGAAGTACCAGCGGACAAAAGTGATATGATACAGGAGGTTACCACTTGCACCTGCCCACCCTCATTATCACCCTGCTGGAAGAGAACCCAAAGTGGTACCTGCAATCAGGGCGTGCTGCTAAATTCCAGTAAATCAGCAACTGTCTCACAAGCAGCTAAAACCATCCTTCCAGCAGGGACGGGACTTCTAAAGGAAGCACAGGCAAAACAAACAATCCCAAGCTAAACCATTCCTAGTTGTGATTTAGAGATCATAGCTATACTTATTTTTCACATTAACAATATTTTAGTCACAAAGTGTATCACTCAAAGCCACAAAGTGGCACACAAAGTCAAGTTAGGGTAAAACTTTTTTGTTGTTTTTATCTTAAAAATTTCACATTGATATTCCCCATGTACTGGAGCATTTGATGATGTGACACTTGAGTTAAAAATAGAGCATCATTGGCTCTTTCTTTCCAAACACCACCTTTTCTTATGTCAGGGCTGCAGAGAAATACCCTACCAACAGATGAAGCTGCAACAGCCCTGCTCAGTTACAACTATGACATTCATTCATGAAAGAATTCTTTCAATTTAGACCAGAGCGTAGTTCAAATTCCCTTAGCAACAGTGGCATGTACTATTGTAAAGAGAGCAGACCCAAGGTGAAATATTATCAGGAACTGAAAAACCTCAGAGAAAACCTATACAAACAGATGGCATAATTTGTTTTTTTAAATGCTACTTAGCATTTACAGCTGGAAGTGGCAAATATCTAACATGCTTTGAATATGCAAATTATAAGATCAACACAAAAGAGGACAATGCAATTTCTTTTAAAGACAGGCAGTCATAATGTTGAAACAGACTGCAACCAATTTTCATACACTATTCATAATTACTTTATTACACTGCGAAAGGGTAATCAGTTTCCAAATGATCTAGCAACCTTGGGCTGCTCTTAATTCTTTTATACCAGTCTCAACTACAAGCACAGGCTAGGTCTCCAACTTTAAGCCAGTTAAAATAGTCTAATATTAAACACACAGGTTAGAAGTGTTCTTCCTCACATACTCTCACATGAACCAGCATACAAGCTTACCTAAGACCGTTCAATTAATAAGCAGGAACTGCTCTCTCTCTCTCTCTCTCTCTATAAAAAAAATCCATTTCCAGCTCTATTCTCAAAGGAATAGCTTTATTATCAGGAAAGGGAAATCTGATTTTTGGCTCCTTTGTTAGATTTCAATAGGAAATGGAGCAAATACAGTATGTTTTGACTGGTTGTAAGAGTAAATTCTACAGGGATCTGTTACTATGTCAAACAAAAAAAAAAAGTCCCCAACCTTAAGTGCTTGAATTGTATTGACTCTAATATTACGGCTGAGTCATTTTCATACTGTCTTGTAACTTAACTACCTGCTGAGGCCACTTTTAGTCATCAGTCACTGAGTAAACCCAAGAAACTTTACAACATGAAAAAATACAAATAACTAAGTTCCCAGGTCCAACTTGTGCCTGCATTAAAATATATCTGCTACCCTCTGCTGGGTTTCTACAGTTTTCCAAGCAATATAGCAGGGAGGGCCGGGGAGCGGCCTGATGGCAAGAACAGAAAGCCTGGGAACTTCCCATAGTCAGAGGACGTAACATGTTGGTCCTGGTTTAGGTAAACATGTTGATTTTTGTAGACCGATTAGATTAACGGGCTGAAACCTCCCCAGTAAAGAACAAACCTAAAGCTACGTCATTTTGAAGTTTTAGAACTTGACTGCTGTCATTTTACCAGCTAGATGAACAAGAGCAGAGATTACAGAACTGTGGATTAAAATATCCAATGTAATTGCAAAATTCTCTGCATTGTCTCTAGTTCCCAACAACAATGATCAAAACAGAGGCCCTGATCTTCCAAAACAAGATTAACACGCAAAACCTGACAATAGTGTTCAAACTACTAAATGCTTTTCATTTTAAGCATCTAAACAGAATAAGAACTTATCAGACCCCAGATGCTGCCGAAACACGTATTGCCTGTTAACAAGAAGTCAGCTTTATTTCAAAACCAAGTCATTTTCATCTCTACAAACAAGCAAATTCAAAAGAAACCACTGCCAAAACCAAAGCATTTTTTTATTGCTAGTTTCAAGAAAATTCAAATCAGCACTTAAGACAAAATTTATTACGTGTACAAAATTGGTGTTACAGAAGCAGGAATGTATCTACACCAAGATTGGTTGGTTTTAGTAAAAGGTTTACTTATCATGACTTTTTACAGTCAAATTCATTTAAAAAAAAAAAAAAAAGACTGAAAGATCTGCAAGTACCTAACTTTTAGGAACCAATACTAATGCATTCTAGATTTATCTTACATGAAAATGAAAGTGATACCCATTTTCATAGAAGCCTGATCAAACCAAGTTTGCTTTCAAAATTTGCCATTACTTCCCAAAAGAAGCATACAGCTATGTTTTCAATGCTAAATTTACAGCCACCATTTCTTCCGTGTTTTTACTAATATTAGAAAAGGCCTGAATTCCAAACCCACCATTACATAAAAAAGCCATGTGGTTATAAGAAAGTCTACACATCACAATCAAATACTATGTATTCCAGTAGTAAAACATTTATCCAATCACCAAGACCTTTTCTTGGCAAAAAGCTTGACAAAAGAAGTTTCCTAAAGAAAGCCAGCTTGTTTTAATCATTTACATTTTTCAACACTATTTGTTCTCACTTTGTATCCAAAGGTCAGAACTCAAACCACTACCCCAGGCAAACTTTGGAATAAATATTATTTTTGTCCACTCTTCTGGAAAGAATTTCACTTCTGTTAAGAAAGCTGAAGTACAAAAAACAGATTTCCCTCTGATCCATTGAAAGATGCTTCACAATATTTTTCATAAACAGAAAGCCCGCTTAGAGGAAGTTTTTCATGGGTCCTATCCTTTATTACTTCATTGAGAGTGTTACATCATTATCAGCTTTTGCTTTCTTCAGTAATAGAGAAATTTGTTCTGTGAGAAATACACACACCAACATGAGAAACGGTAAAACAAAGAGTAAGGCAAAGCAAGGTCCGGTTGACGTGACGGTTTGAAGTATGCCAGCTATGATTCCAGTTCCCCTGACTCTGCCCTTCTTCCCTAAAATGCCCCTTCTGAAAGCACCTTATTATATACATATCAGAAAATCTTTGCACATTGATCTACATGTTATTGGCTAGTAAATTATTCCAAGAAAAGGCCTGCCCGTCGTAGCTTGGCAATCTTCATTATACTGAGTGCTTATACCCATACCGCATGCAGCTCAGTGATGCATTAAGATCAGAAAACTGGAAGAACCTCCCCTCATATGCCAAAGACACTTCTGCTGCCCCTTGGACAAACCTATTTCTAAAGCCGTGTTCGGCACACCAAGACGAAAAAACTTTGTTTAAAGATTCATGCAATTGACTATCAATATTAGAGATTCACATCAGAGTATCAGGTAGCTTTCTATTCTAGGACTACAGCGATTAAGATAGCATTTCTCTCATTTAGCCCTAAAATGCAAAACAGAGCTACTCCATGTTCTCTGCAAGTCATTTACTGATCTGAGTGACACTTTAAATGCGCAATGTTCAAAAGAAATAAAGGAAGTAGACATCTCAGCCAAGACATTACAGCTCACAAAAATTAGTAAAACTAATGCGCAGGCTTGTTGACTGACCCAATCACATCCCTAAGTCACCACTTCAGTAAAGCAGTCAAAGCTACTCTGTAGCCTTTAAAGAGATGAAAGTGCTGAGCGTTTGCCTCAAACACCACAGGCTAGATGGAATTTCTGCTTCCTAATGCCTAGAAAACACTCCTAGTTCTATCCAATTTTCTGAATCTCTTAGCTGTGGAGCCAAGTAAGCCAAGTCCTCAACAACTATCACACCCCTAAGGAAGAACTCTCAGATGCACTTGCCACTTAGCTCCTGAACTGCTGTTGTTTTCTGCCTGGTGCATTCAGCTAAAGTAGAATTAGAATTTGTTTAACTGAACACGTCTGGCAGTTCAAAACCGAGTTTCACTCACGATTTAGATATTCCTGCTTTGGGGACTAGGGGAACAATGGCCACCCAGAGGGATAAGGCCAACAGCTGGGGACTGTAACAACTCCCATCAGCACATTTTAATCCATTCATCTGTCAGATGAATGCAGCTAATGCTACAAAGAAATATCCTTAATTTGAAAATCACTTGGCCAAAACAGCATTTCGTGATCATCTCAACACATGGTATCTATTTCTACACTCTGCCTTCATAATTGTTTTTTTTTACCAGTAACTGGACCTCAGGTGAAATACCACGTTATCCGTATGTATCAACAAATTACAGAAATACTGGTTTTCAGTGTTTTACAAAAAGGTTTTACTCCTAATTCAGCATACACAGCATCAACACAATCTCTCTGTACCACTTGAAAAAGTCCCAGAACAAGGAAAGGCTAATGTATGCACACTGACCGAACATTTAGAGCCAGCTCTATAAAGCTGTACATTCTTTAAAGAATACAATGCATATCTCTCCAAGAAACTATCTTCCCAAAAATCTGCAGCACCCCAATGCCAAGATAAAGCAGAAAATTACTGGAAGGATGGCTTTTTCTGCCTATAAGCCTCAACCATATAAAATGCTACCAAATAGTTAGCTTAGGTCCTCAGTATGGGATTTTTGGACTATGAGCTGGATATCGAGCTGTACTTGCAGTTGATGCTGAAGTAACCCCACTGAGGTTGTGGAGATCTGACTATTTTTCACCTGCTGAGATTTGGTCCATTAAATCAAAGTTTCAACAGTGTGAAGATTATCTCAGGTGCCAAAAAGGAATGGCATTGTCTCTACACTTTAAAAGTCGCTTGGTTTTTCTCCAGATAGAGAGCACAATCACCCTTTAAGTGATTCACCTACACATAGGTCAATCACTATAGCAGGAACTCATTCATAGTATACCAAGAAAAAAAAAGGGGGGGGGGGGGGCAACCTATCACTGACCCTGTAAAATTAGGAAGTTAGGGATTCCTTCTGGGTACTCTTAAGCCAAACAATAGGTAGCATAACCCCCCTCGACCCACTAGGTTTAGTTTAACAATAAATAGCTTGTTTTCTTTCCCACACACAAAAATCAAAACAAAGCTCTCTCACAGATGAGCTATTAACTACTCACATCAGGAAACAAAAGCCCCATCTTGTCACCTCTACATAAATAGAAGTAAGCAAAAGAGAGGTTGAGAAACACACCAAGAGATTCTCTACAACCTGTAGTTAAATAGCAAAGACAGTCAATGCATTCTGACAGAACAGCTGTATACATCATTATGTTAATTAAAATTAAAGTCTCATCTACTTAGCATACAAGCAATTCACTGAACCTTAGTGACAAAAGGAAGGAACCATTTCCTCAAAGAGGCATAATCACATACAACTTGAACAAGTTGTCTGCTTATACTGAAGGCCACAGCATAAAGAAGACAGAAAAGCATTTAAGACACAGTCTTGGCTATTTTAAGTAAAACAAAGCACTATCAACTATAAAACACACACAAAGGAAGTGGTAGGATAGATTACGTCAGCCCTTGCCTCAATTCATAAATCCTAACCACAAAACAAGACAAACTCTTAACTGCCTTTCTCTGGAAAGATGTTTAAAGTGAATACACGCAGTTTATGTCTTAAAATACGCTACTGAACAACACTCGCCGATGCATCACTTTCAAACAGCCGGGGGGGGGGGGGTCGGAATTGTGTAATCCTAGTCAATTCTATCGTGCAGCCAGATCAAATAACATTTCAAGAAGTGCCTGCCAAGCACCCAGCCTGCCAGAGTACAATAAGCACTCAAGTGCTCTGGACTCCAAACCACCTTTCACTGGTCCCGCAGATCTTTATAAAATACTTTAAACACTACTAAATTACAGGGTTGGAAAAACAAATAAAAGCTTTTAAATGCTGCTCGTACACAATTCTCAACTTGCTGTTAAGCATCTAAAACGTCTGTCTTGTGATACTCGCTAGGCGTAAGTATTCAAAAATGCGATTGCTTGTAAGAACAAAAACTGACAAAAATGCAGAGTTGGTTGCACGTCTGGAACTAATTGCCTGCAGATTAACGGCTTTACATTGGAATAGTGTTCGTCTGTAGGGTTTTAAATCCAGTTTACTTTAAAGCAAGTTCCCAGAAAAAACATATTGGTGAAGCATCTGAAACTACATTTCACTAGATTTCTGTTCTCCACTTTCCACTACTTCATGCCTAACATTAATGTTAAGTTAAAAAAAAAAAATTTAAGTCCCCTTGTTAACTGCCATTTTCATTCGCATACAATTAAAGAAGCCCCATATGGCTGTAAGGAGGCCATCCAGTCACACAATGCCCCATGCAGTGCAAAGCCACATGTACTCAAGAAGAGCTTAAAACCAATTGCAAAACAAAGCAGAGCTGGTTTCTTCCTCAGGAAACAAAGTGGCCGAGCAGGTCTCCTGTCATTATCTTAAAACACGATTAAACGTCGCTAAAAAAAGTTACACCGCACACCCTACCGATTAGTACTTCAAAGGCATTCCATTTTATCAAGTGCAGTGAAAAAGTACTTTCTTTCAGAATAAGGAAAATGCAATCCTTATCTCCTTTGCTTAAAAAAAAAAAAGGAATTAAAACACAGCGCTCCCTTTAGCTGAACTGTTTATATTTAGGACACAGAGGTAAAGCATTTGTTATGGGAAGAAAACCCAGCAGTCTTACAGCGTTCTGAACTTCCGAGGCCAATAAAAACTACCACCTCACCTACCAAGTCGATCCAACTTTTTTTTTTTTTCTGGAAAAAAACTGTAGTAACCAAAAGGGGAAAAAGAGAATGAAGTCGAGCTTTTTCTCCACCCAGGTGTTTTCTGTGTTACCATTGGCTACGTAACAATTAGTCAACTTTAAGAGCAACCTGAGCAATTTTCCTCTTGGAAATACAACTTGTACGCATAAGGCACCGAAGTTACCCCGTCAGTCTGGTTCGGAGACCCGCTCTATTGACCCTCACCCCCCATTTTAAAAGCAGATCCTAGCTGCCCTCTCCGCAAACACCCACCACCCCCACCCCCACCCCCTCCTCGGGGGGCCTTCACCACCTCCCCGGCGAAGGTCCTGCCGCTCTCGGCGAGGAGGGGGGCACTCACCCGCCAGCCTCGGGCTCAGGCTCTGCAGCTCTCGGAGGTGCCGGGCAAACACAACTCGTCCGCAATCCCAGCGGCTGCTACAGCCCGACCCCAACAAACCCGGGGGGTTTCTCCTCCGGAGCCGGGGAACGGGGGTGGGGGTGAAGGGGGGGGGGGGGGGGACCGCGGTGCCCAGCGGTGGACCCCGTGAGGAAGAGGAGGGAGCAGGGGAGGGCAGAGGACGGGAGGAAGCGGGGGCCAGGGGCGACGAGAAAGCGCAGTTGGTGAACAAAAGGAGGCCCCTCCGCCTCGCCGCCAAGCAGCTGGGCCGGGGCGCGGAGCGGGCGGCGGAGCGAACGGCGTCTCCCGGGCCCGCCGCCCCCCCCCAGCCCCGCTCCAATCCCCCCCCCCCCCCCCCCGCCCCCTCAGCAGCGCGGCTGCGGGCGCCGCCACATGCCGCGGCCGCCGGCCCCCGCCCGGCACCGGGAGGAGGCGGGCGCGCCGCACGGCCCCGGGAGGCGGCGGCGGCGGCAGGCGGCGCGGGGGAAAACCCGGCGCGGATCCCGCCCGGCCCCCGCAGGGCTTTCCCCCCCCGGCCCCCCCCTCCGTTACCCCCGGCCGGGTCTCACGCACCGGGCCGGCCCGGCGCCGCTTCCCCGGTCCACGCGGCGGGGCGCAGGCACGCACACGGAGACCCACGCTCCTTCTTCCCCCGGCGGCGGCCCGCCTCTGCCTCCTCCCCGCTCAGCCGAGCCGGAACCGGGAGCCCCGTGATTGATGGCAGCTCTTTAATAGCGTGGTCAGCTAGAAAATGCATCTGCAAGCAAGATATTAAGGAGGCAAAGCATCCCCGGGAGTGATCAGCGGCTCACATCCCAGAGCCGCAGCCAGGAATATTAATGCCACCAGCCCTCCTCGCCTCCACAAATGCTGATCAAAACACACAGGGGGTGGGGAAAATGCAGATAAAATAGAGGGGTGGAGGGAATACATCCACACGCGGCATTCATTCCTAAGATGGATAAGAAAGAGACGCCTGTCCAGTGGCACATCAAAAGACGCTACTACACAAGGATTTTGTTGCGGCGTATCAATTAGTAAGCCATTTTGTTTAAAATCCTTTCTACGACGTCTTCCCTCCCCCCCGTCAGAAACAGAAATTCATCCGCTCAGCAAGACATGTTCCTTTTAATTGTATTTCATTGGCAATTTTTAAAAATAATATTCATCTCTTACTACGTGCCTTCGTGCAAACCTGTAACTCGTCCGAATTTCACAACGTCTTGCGCTGTTCTTTAACACCACAACCATGACCTTTCAGCTGCCAGCACCTACTTAATTTTAGAGCAAAGCTTCGCTATTTCCCTTGCAGAATAACACGCAAAACAAGTCGTCTATGTAATCCACTACCTGAGGGCAACATGCACTTCTCTCCTGCCAAGCAAATCCATTTCCTAGCCATGCAGCAGCATTTTGCCTATAAAACAAATACGGGAGTACACCTTCTCAAAGCTGGTGGTTTTTTGTGGGTTTTGGTTGGTTTGGGTTTTGTTTTTTTGTTTTTGGTGTTTTTTTTTTGTTTTTGTTTTTTTTTACAAAGTCAAGTTAAAAAAAAAAATCAAGGTTCACAAACCCAGTTAATCAGAGCAATACCCTCAAGTACTGTCTGCCAACTTATTCTTTCCAGATGCTGTTAATTATTTGTAGTTGTGTATTTTCCCTCTCTTTATCCATAGATCCAATTTCTACCATGTTTTGTGCTACAGCACAGGAGTCCTTCAGGAGACAAAGATCCAACTTCAAAATTTATTCTGTACTTTCTAGAAATAGCTACCTAAAACCACTAACACAGCTGAAGTAACTGATTAATTCTAATGCCCCTGCCACATTGCAAGACTGCTATGATCAATACAAATTGAAGACAGTGTACAGCACAAGCTTTGCTCCTGCAATATTCATTGTACAAGAGCTTCTGAACTGGAGCCTATCTTCAAAAGACCTGGTTCAAAATAAGGTTTGTAACCAAGTAGCCATGTGATAGCTCCAAACCTGCCAGAGCTGAAATTCAATCCTTAAGTCAGCACAAAGCAACCACATTGCATTTATCCTCACTTCAATTTTCTAATCAAATGTGGCCTGACACCTGGCAAATCACAAAAAGGAACTTAGTGCTCCAGTGTGTATTTAAACCAGTGTTTACTTCTAATGACTTCCAAAAGAGCTTTCCAGCTGTAAGTTAATTCAGGCCAAGTTGCATTTATTTGAAAAATACCCTGTTTGATGGTAGTTGTTCAAAAACACCTTATCCCTTTAGGACTGATGACCGAGCCAGCCTGGATCACAAATCCTGAAAGTCAGTATATACTGGAAAAATGCACTCAAATTTAAAAAAACCCAAAGCGCATCTATAGATTTTTTTGTATCTCATTACGATGAAAGTTGTTTAAACAGTACAAAGCACAGCATCCAGCAGTTTGAACACAGCAACAGAACTGGAAAGTATTCCTGAATCTCAGACACTGTCTTGCAAATCCAAGGCGAATCAACTTCTGAATTCAGCAATGTGGTAGATGGCACTGAAATCATCTGAAGTCCCATCTGTTTTTATACAGCATATTGGAGATTCTTGAACGAACAGAACAGCTACAGCATTCAATCACTGACATCAGAAACAACTGAACTTTCACTAATTGGCTTTCCTATGAGATACAGAGATCTGCCCCCATTTCATAGACTGAAATAAAAAAACATGCACAGAGTACAGCCTCAAGCTCCATTTCGCAATAGGGACTTTTTATCTTGCCTTTTGGAAATGGATTGCAAAAGATGAAAATCTTCTCTTGGTCATGAAATACACCTTTGCTAGTCACAGCATTATAAACTTACAACAGCATTTCTTTTAATATCCACACTAAAAGCATGCACGTCTGAAAAAGGGAAAAGAGTGAGTTTTATATATATATATATATATATACACACACACACAAAACCCATCAAGCCTACTCAAACAAAAACTACCTCCAGAAGGGTTAGGCAAATACACTGTAGAGAATGAGACCTAGAACGGGCTTGAGCAGAGATTCACCGAGTGACAGCTTTGGAACAATTGCTAACAGACCTCGCACGACATACTGTTGTGTTTGGTCCAGCGTGCATCAGTTATCTGGTGTTACACAATGAAATAAAGCTCAATTCCACCGCATGCAAAATCCAGCCCAGTTTTCCTGGCAGCCGCCATTTATCAAAACAACCCTGTCATGTTGAGTACCATTAACAGATAACGAACTGAGACAAGGGATGCAGTTACAAGCAAAGCACTCCGCACGCTACAGGCCTAAGCACGCAGCCAAGGGACCAGATATCTGACTTCATAATAAACATTATAATTAAACGGAAGACCTAGTTGAAGAAACATTAAGGCCGTGACAATAAACAACAGAAGCTGGAAATCTGAAAAAAAAATAAGGCTTTGACTTGCTGTCAATAATTGCTGACAATGCTTAAAGGCATGTACATATACACGCAGGTACACCTTCTCTCCTTACAGCAAAGGACTGGAAAGCACCCGTTAACTTGCAGTTTTTGGTTTTCAGTGCTCTCCGTGAATACTGTAACGCTTTGTATATTGTACCTACGCACTTCAGCTTATAAAAGATTGAGCACTGAGAAGTGACAGACAGTGTATCTTCAAAGAGCTGTAAAGTGTGCTGCTTTCTAGACATACTACTCATAACAAACACGAATAATTCATAACTTTGCACAAGAGTCCTACCATATTTGAAGAATATTAACTACAGACTTACAAATTTGAAGAATAATAAATACAGATATACTTCCGCCAAGCCACAAGATCTATCGATCAGCAGCATTCTCCACTTCTTCTGACAGATTTAGCCATCAAGTACGCATAAACATTTCACTCACTAGAAACACTGCTCCAAAGGAGCAATTTCAGGTCTACAAGATATGTATACACTTGAAACACAAACTAACCGTAAACAGACTTAATGAGATTATACAGATTAAATGGGTAAATTAACTTTTTTATTTTAAGAGACATCCAAGGCAAAGAGGTCCCACAAACACTTAAAGGCAGCTCGCTGAAGTCATGCAGTTAACTCATCAAGTTAATTTTTTTTTTTTTAAAAAGCAGGTTCAAGTACACTGTCTGGCTTGCACAAATTCTACAAAGAGAAACCTTAAACTTACCTTTAAAAAACACACAGAGATATGATCATGACAAGTGTTTTCTAAAAGCTAATATAACACTACTTCCCAGCTTCGGAAAGCAGCAAGTGTAACACATTAAACCCCTGCTAAGCTGAACCTATTTTTAAATAGGACTTAACACTGTCCTCAGAGCTTCACGTAAATCAAGCTCTCCCTTTGGATTTGGCATTGGGTAGGGGGGAAGAGGAAGGGAGTAGGTTCATGGAGAACAAGCTAACAGCTTACTATTGTCACAGCACTGTTTTTCTTGTGGGTCACTTAATTCCAGCCCTCATCAAGTTTCCCTCTCACTGTCAGTGCATATATTCCCAGCCAAAATAACAGTGATACCTCCAGTAAAACAAAAAGCCTGAAGCAGAGGCAGTTCAAGCTGAAAATTAGCTAGAGAATTCCCGAGGCCAACGGTCAACTGAAGATTCCTCAGCAGGAGAGGAAACATAGGCTGGGCTACTAGCATGAAAGGTCACCTAACTGCTCAGAACAGGAGCACTGAATATTTGTTACCCATTTCTGTTTGTTTTCAATTCAGCATCAAAGCATCTAGGCTCTACCTATTCTAAACACAAAACCATCGGTCAGGTTAGAGGTGATGTTTTCTTCCTTTGCAAATAATGCACTGTTTTATTAGTGTAAACACAGCTGAGAATAAATGATACTGAGCTCTTGACAAGACAGTCTACTACTACTACTACTGTCTACACACAAATTTCTTCAAACCTGCCTGAAGCAGGAAAAGTCTTGTCTGCACTTGTGTATCTGTGAGCACGTGTGAAAACCCCAGAGGAAACATGCATTGAGTTTTAAGCAGCTTCTTGCCACAGCACTAATTCAGCTACAGCTTGCTCCACAATTATACGAGGGTGCTTTTCCACACTACTAAATCGTAATCTCTTAGAGGAAATTCAGTGCAATGTTATTATTGCTTCAACATAATCAAAAGGCCATTTCATTCTGTAATCCAAGCCTGCCTAAGGAGGCTGTAAACTCTGCTTACAGTTAAACACAATCAGTCTTGTCCACTTCCGCTCCACCACGTTTACATATACAGCAGGCAGCAGTTCTTAAAAATCAGCACACAAAGAGTTATTTTTAGTGTATAACTGCTGAAATTCAGATCAACCATTTCCTTGCCTCTCTCAAATCCCCAGACAGAACCTGTACTCTTCACAGACCATGAACCTTCAGAGGTTTGGCTTTTTTTATTGGGTTGGATTTTGGGTGGTTGGTTGGGGGGGGGGGGGGGGGTTGGTTGTTTTTGTTTGGGGTGAGGGTTGGGTTTTTTCCCCCCCCTAAGCCTCTAGGTACGCAGCACCTAACCTAGAACCTGCTAAACCAAATTACTAACACTATCACGCATTTTATAGTTCAATAACTATGACTCCTTTTCTGTACTTACCCAGTGTTCAGGTTTGTATTTCAGAAGACCTCCAGTCAAGCTCTAAGTCTGTACAGGTCACTATTAAAACCGGACACCACATCAGTACTCTGGGAAAGGAAGACCCTTATCAAGCACAGAAAAGTCTGAAAAACTTCAACCTCATTTTAAGCACTCTTAGGCCGATGAATTCCAGGCACCACCCTTGCTGTAACTGTCACCAACAACTGCCACCAACAACTCCTTTGCCACCCCTGTAAGGTAACAGCTTTGGATCAAACTCCACCTGACAAAAGAGGCACAAGTCTCAAGAGCAATGCAGAAACGCAAACAAAAGTCTTCCTAAAGAAAAAAAATCCCAAGACCTGTGCGCTGATGGTATTTACTGCTTATCAATACAATTGCTTGTTATCAGGTCAAAACACAAGTTGCCTCAGATTCCTTCTCAGCCTACCCAGAACCTGTGACACAACCAAAAATTTCCCGTTGGTACAGTCAGCGCATCACTCAGCTGAATACTGGGGATATAGACTTCAAGGACATAAAGTCCTGCCTAACTCCACACTACATGTCTTTGGAAGAAGTTTGGTAGGTTATTTTTATACAGCATCTTTGATGCACACAGCATTTCTGTCACAGTAGGAAAGAAAAAAACAAAAGTCGCTCCCCTAGGGAGCTGTGAAGACTAAGGCAACTCACATGCTAACATGTGAAATCTCAGGATTTTACTGGAAGGCCTAGCTTCGTAAGTGGTTGGGGGGGGGAGAAACAACACAAAACCATACCATCAATCCAAACAGATAGAGCCCAGCCCACTAGGAGTTCAATCTCAAGTCCCCATACAATTAAGTGAATGTTCACAGTAGTGTCACCCCATACCCTTCTCCCTATTCTCCCCCCTCCAAATGCTGAAGACTCAGTTCTGCCGGCTATGCAAGCCCTTGAAACCAGACTTGAGTGTCCATAACAAAAAGCCCAAGAAAAAAAAAACAACAACAGAAGACACAACGTTTCCTATTTACAGTTAAAACTTAATTCAAGGACAGTGCTCTAAAATTGCTGCACCTCAAACAGGACAAAATTCAGCCAGAAAGACAGTATGCTTTCTTTGGGAAGAGGCAGGGGGGAGGGGAACAAAACAACCAAAAAAAAAAAAGTTTAACAACCCGAGGAATGCAGCAACTTGGCAAGGTTTTAAAATAAAAGCTTTACGTGCACAGGCAGAATATATAAGTATGAATTGTAAAAAACTCAATGGGGATATTGTGACCAAGCTACTAGGGAACAAGTAGTGAGACAAATAACTTGAAAACCAGCTACAGCTTTCATATCCGGAAATGAAAACAAACCAGGCAAGACAAATTTAAGCAAAAAAAGTCCATGCCTGCTAGTGACAAAAACCACTTTTTTCAATATTTCTCCTCTGGTTTGCTTCCTCTTCTCTGTAGGGACCAATACTTCAATTCAAAAATGTTTTTGTAGAAAATCCCTGCCCTGGGAAACTCCAAATTACAGAACGGTACATTGTAAGCCAAGGATATTAAAACAAAATCCAGTTGTGTCTGCCAGATTTTGTGGTACTTAAGGCAAGACATCAACCTGTTCAGCAGCTTATTGAATTTAATGACAAAGTGACACACACAATTTATTTTATAAGGTATTATCTTAAACAAGAAAAAAATCCAAATATTTGTCAAGAAAAAAAATCATATTTCAAAGGAAAAATTTACATACTTGAGAATTTAATAAATTGATTTAAAAAAACAAGAAACCATTTGTTCTCAGCTGTATATTAAAAAAGCAAACAAAATAAAACTCTCAGTAGTTAAAGGGGGGGCGCGGGGGAAAGGGTAAAGCAGAAGAAAAGGAGGGAAGGTAGAAGTAAGCAAAGGCATTTTTTTCAACTCTATTAAAGCAATTGTAAAACAATGGAAGTTCACCTGTTCTTCCCTCCAGTTTCAACTAAAAGTAACTTTGGGAGTAGAAAACTTGATACCTCTATCAACAGCCTGTGGTATGTTCAAACTATTGTAATATAAAGCATGCTCACACTCACAAGCTAAAGGAAATGACTGCCAAATGCTTCCTTTACAATCTTCCTTCCAGAGTAAGACAGATTCTTTACCAGGAGATTTTCTCCACACACCAACTATAGCTGAAATTGAACTAACAGGTATGTAAAATTTGCAATGGATTTACAGTCTTTTATTGAAATCACAGCACAGATCGGAAACATGACTACAGCTCACAGTTTTTTAGTGTAGTAATCACTTTCACATTCAAAGGCTTCAGCAAATTCAATAGACTTTTTTTTTTTTTAAGTGACAATAACCACAGGATGTGACCATACCTATAATAATCTTTTCCTCCAGACAGGGAGATAAGCTGTAAAAACAGGAAGTTTCTACTATAATCTTGAAAAAATGTTAACAGTCTGAAACCACATGACTCTAGTTCAGTTACATAGGGAAGAAAGTCTTCATTTCCCAATACCATGGGAGAAGATACCTAGCATATGAAACTAGTTCGGGCATTGTTCCGCCACACCCCTCCAGAATCCCCCAAATCATGGAATACTGTAGAAGGTTCTTAGTTTACTCCTCTTCTCCTTTTCCCTCCACAAATTCATAACAGTAAGCAAACAAGACAGCTTCCATCTCACAGGAAGAAATAGCGGTTTATGTCAAAAATTGATACTTTCCCACATGCACAGGCATCCATTTCTTAGGAGCCTTAAAAAAAAAATACAGCAAAGTAAGAATTGCAACCAAGTGTTAGGCATGTATCTGCACTGGCCATGCTACAGCCTACTACACTTAAACTAGACCTTTCATGCTTCTGAAAGAGGTCTCTTTACCTTTTGGAAGACTTGATAACGAGATAAATTTAAAAACTTTACTGCTCAGAGGGCAACATGACCTCCCTTAAATCACGCAAATTATGTAAGCAGTTTGCTGGACTCAACTTATTTTGATTTGTTTTTCAAACATAGGAATTTACTGATGTAGGAACATATTTCACACAGCGGTCTTCAACCACCTACGCAGAAGCTTTGAGTGAACTAAAAGGAAGCGGCAGATTTTTGATAGCTAATATCAACCAATTAACAGTCAAAAAGGCCTTTCAAAATCAGTTTCACAACATTTCTCACACTGCAGATGAAGAGGTAGCAATAGTTAAGCATGGTTTACACCAGCTTATCAAACACACTCCAAAAAAATGGATTCTGCTGTATATTTTAACATAAATCAGTTCTGTGCTACTTGTCAAAACAATGCACATTTTCCTATCGGCATTTAACATAAAATTACACTAAGGGCTTAAGAATCCCATTCACGTGACCATATTCCGACTCTGAACTTCCTTCCAAATTCTCTCCTAAAAAACACACTAGTCTTAACTACGTTCACCTTGGTTTCATATGTAAAGCAGCTACTACAGAAACACACAAATTAACTTAGTATTTTTAGAAAGGCTATACAGGCAACATGGCATTTTTTCCCCTGACGCTGTTCTTTCAATAGCCTATCAGGAAGAGGATTTAACGTAAAAAGCACCTCACATCTTCTATTTAGCTGTCTCTTCTTGCGACAAGGAGAGAAAACACAGCAATTCACACAAACTAAGACAGAAAAACTTAAAACATATGATCCCCATCAGAATTGGGCAACCAAATAATTTCAAGGCAACATAATAAGGATACGTGAGATCTATGTCATTTGTTGACATTACTTGCAGAAAACTGTAAAACATCAGAGCACCATTCCCTCCCATTCTAAATTGTGTTCCAGACATTACATCTTTGATGAAAGCAACTGCCTGCAGATTGCAAATCAAGACCTAACTGAAACACACACATACACACAAAGGGACAATTCCATGGAACAAGCATTCATTCAAGAAAATATTTACATGTTCTACGTAAATTTACACAAAGGCAAACATTCCTGGACAAAAGGAATGCTTGAGTTTCAAATGGTGTGAGGCAAGTTTCTAATGTAACAACAAACACACACCTTTAAAGCCACCGCATAGAAACACAAGAAACCTCTTTAAACAAAAAGGGCCCAAGAGTAATCAGTGCCTATTTTTTAATCAGGCGATACGGTCAGGATGCAGTATGCCATCTAGTGTCAGACTCCTAAAAAAGTTATAAAACCCACCAAAACACTGTAAATTCAAGTAAGCCACAAAGACCATGTAGAGACTTGACTCTGCAATTGCAAATTTTAAATCCTCAGTTTTCCCCTCTAGTGCTGACAACGGCCCAACTGAAAGCATTAAGGAAAAAAACCCCAAACCTAAAGCACGAAGTTAAGCAACATCACAGGAAGTTCTTTAATACATTTGGCTCCCACTCCAGCTAACAATATGATTCATTAATCAAGACATGAACTGAAGAGCAGCAGAAACAGCGTGCAAAGTGCACAAAAAAACAGAGCCACACAGGCAAGTCTTTGGACATGTGATACATAGAACCTCAAAGGTGTTCTTTGTTCGGTCTATGAGCTATTATCTCATTCTCTTCTGAACACAATGTCTAGACTTTGACGAGGTGACTGACGGGAACTGCTGAATTTTCATGCTAGTGTTTTATCAGTAACAAGCATACACATACACCTCACGAGTTCATTGATAATCCATTAATAAGACTTGCATTAATAAGACTCGCATTAAAGCTTGGCAGGCAACTTCCTCATGAAACAAAATCTGCCTCTTTGCTTTTTGGGATCTGAATGTGCCAAGAGTGGCGTATCAAGAGGTGAAAAAATAATTTAAAGGTTACCCTTTTTTTCAATTTCCCTAACATAGTCATCATTAAGCAGTCACAGAACACACACTACGTTATCCACTTCGTTCCTGTTTATAGTTTCCAGTCATCAAGTTTCAGAATGAAAATTTTCAAATCACATGTCTACACTAGCACATGCACATGTAACTTCACAGTCACGTAACCATACACAGACAGCAAGAAGAACTAGTGCCCTCCCCCTAAACAACAGATGAAAAGGTCACACTGCACATGTCTGTCTTCCATGAGGATGCCAGTGTGTAGCAAGTCATGGCTGTAAAATACATTAAGCAGTGAACTGTCTGGAGTGAACTAATGGGGGGAAAAAAAAAATCAACTAAATAAATTTTAGAGAAGAGGGGGAACTGGAAAGCTAACTAACTACAATCAAAGCCTGTACTTCCAGGCTTATTTGTAAAGCACAGTTGTTAACAGTGGTTAAATATTAACAGTGAATGCAATGTCAGGAAAGCAACATGAAGTATGCTCGGTAGCCTCCCTTTACAGGCATGTAAGCAATGATTGCCTAGTCCATTACCCAAGTCACAGGGTTACAAGACATCAATTCCAACCCCAACACCACCTACATTTTTCCAAAGGAGTAGACAACAAAATGTTGTTGTCATTCCCCTCGCTACCTCTTTCACAATGAAATCTACACTTTGGGATACCAATAACCAGATATATTTTAAGTAAGTGGACCGCACTGGACAAGTGAGGTCAAGAACAAGCCTGACAATCCTGTTTGATTCAGTTCTTGGAATGAATAGAGAGTGCCTTTCAGGGCTTCCACTGCGAAGAAACCCATTATTAGACCTCATTTTTCAGTTAATCCAAAGGTTGAAGATATATACAGGAAGTGGTATTTAAAAGGAAAGACTCTGAAATCAAATAGCTCCCAAGAATATCACTAGATCCGTTTCAGATTAAAACCTCTACTACCTTCCCTCCATTAGTCCAACTTAAGGTAGGAAGCACCATGTTTTGCTCATTAGTTTCAGAGCTTGCGTGGGGGTGTTTGTGGGTTTGGGTTTTGTTGTTTTTTTTTTTTAAATAACCTTTAAGATGGTGCTCTGTTGATTAAACCATTTTCATCCTTCAATGAGTTTGATTCCTATTAGTTCAGACTGCAGAGAAGACATTGATTTTTACTACAGTCAGGATCAAGAGAAGCAACAGCTTTTCCAATTAAACAACTGCTCACCACGTTAAGTAGAAAAATATGTCCACAGCAATAATGTGCAAGTGTCCAAAGCACTCTCCAATGCTAACAAAAGCTCACAGACATGCTTGTAATAACTTTAACCTTTAACTTGAGAAAGGAGGAAAACTCCATGTATTACAGGCAGTTCAGCTCCTGTTAACTCTGCTGATAAGAAGCTGTAACACTGAGAAAGGCTCAAAATTACAGACAACTCATCTTCCAGCTCTGAATTACCATCATTATACCACACAAATCACCACATTGGGCTTCAGCCTACTAAAATAGAAATCACAACCAGAAATGGTCTAGTAGGCTGCTGCTGCTTCTCCTCTTAAATGAAGCTTTTATACCAAACAAATCTATACAGTTCTTGTGCTATAGCCTTTCACAGAGTTACACTGTAAATCAAATATTTTATTCCACAGCCTGCAGCTATTCCCACATTTAATAACTGACATGGGAGACAAGTTTTAATCTCCAGACTGAAACAATTACTATCCTCATAACCACTCAAGTCAGAGGTAAAAATTACAAGTTTTGTATTACCCAATTGTATATTCAGGGGGAAACAGTAATACTTTTCCAGAGGAAAAAGGCAAAGTATACTCAGTACAACAAAAGAGGGGAGCCCAAACAATCATACTCCCTAATTTTGCGTGTACTAGGATGACCATGCACCCCAAGCAGTCAAGACAAGACTTTAAGCTGTAAAAGAAATGCATCATTCTTGCCAGAGCAGCAAAGAGAAGAGAAATCTGAACAGACACTATATTTGCAGATTTAAATATTCTCCAACCAAGAACTTGAGCTACAGCTTCAGGTAAGATCTTAAACAACCAGCGGACCTCTTTTAGTCATTAGGGAAACAGTTCTCATGCTCCGAGGAAAATCTACTGAAAAGCTACCTGAATTAAGTGACCTCGAAGTCTGTCCTGTATCTATGCAATTAATGCCAATGCTGTGTTTTCAGGTTTCAAAATACATGTTAAAAGGAGTTCAACTTTTCATTTCGGAAGTTACTCTAACAGCAAGAGCCGTGACTGAGAATAGCAATACCTACACTCCCCCTAAAATGCTACCAGCACTTCTAATAATCTGCCTTGGTCACATACAGCTGGTCCATGGATATACATCCTACCGCAACTGCCAAAACAGAAAGGCATTTGATAGGGAATCTACTGCCCTATGCTGCAGTCCAACACTAAGCAACTAAGAACCATTGGCACTTTGAGGCTTTACAATCTCTAACCAAAAAATGCCCTCCCAAGGACAGTTACTTAGTTGTTTGGGAAAGGATCACAAAACTGCATGTAAATATAAGAAAAAGAAGAATGTGTTACAGGGACAGTTACAAAGAACAGAAAAAAAATCCCTACGTGAAATCTCAGTTTGGAATTCGTACGTTATTACATGTTTCACCACCAGTTATTACCAGCTGCTGGAAAGGAATATTAAAAAAAACCCAAAAAACAAAACACATCAAGTCAAGACACTGCTTCTTTCTCTTTGAATATACTGAGGAAAAAAAAAAGCAGTATTTTACCTCCTGTCCGAGAAAGTAAGAAAACACCATTCTGTTTGAACCATTCAGCTTTTTATTTATGCTCTATAAAGCCCTGCAAAGATACTTCAAACATCCAAATTATTTAAATCAGCATGAAAACGAGAGGTAGGGTGTTAGAGCTCACAGTGTTTTGGAATCCTTCTGAAGGAATCCCCCCAGAGCTAAATAATTAAGACACATCTTCCAGAGTAGCTCTCCAGTCCAAACCAATATTCGTGTTTCCAATACACTGAGAGGCCATGCGGTTGGTGAGAAGGACAGGAGGAATGCACAGCGACTTTTATTGCTTTTCTTCAGAGAAGCGTGATCTTTCGATGTTAAAGGGGAAAGAGAATGCTATCTTGATTTAGAGTGCCCTCTAGAGTCAGCTCCTAATTAATGACATCAAACACGAATGCTTCATTCACTTAAAAGAGTTGATACCACTAGTATCTGCAGGTTTCTAAAAACCGGCAGTATTTTACACAAAAGCCAATAACAGCATTTTTCAGACCTCAGGGGATAAATGTATTCTCTTCTAAATTTACGTACAGTGTGTGTGTGTATATATATATATATGTATACACACACACAAACATATGTGTGTGTATACATATGTATCAGTTACATATCCACCACAGTCTGAGCTGAGAAGAGGGGGGAATGAAATCACACAGGTGGAGTGGTATCTCATTGCACGAAGCATTTTTTTTGCACTTTTGAACAACTATCACCTTCTTTAAGCAGGTTGTTGATAACTGTGTGGTAGTACACAACTGAACTTTCTCTGAGTTTAGTTTATGAAAGGGTGTTACTTTTACCACACACAGTGCAGCTTTTCTAAGAGCACAACATCCACAGGAACGATGCGACATTTTACACCTGTAAAATTTTACAGGTCTCCTGTAACAAGTGTTAAAAAAAGTTCCTGGTCTTTTAAGTATTGTTAAACAACAACAGACACCATGCAGCAAAGCTTCTTATTTGGTATGCATGTCCGCTTGCACCTTTTCTCCCACCTGCTACCAGTGTTTGGATAAGCTTCCTCCCCCTCTCCCTGGAAAAAAAAAAAAAATTCTCTGAAATACCAATGCCCAGAGGGAGTTATTGCACTGGGCTGCATAAAAAAACCACCAAACACCAGAACAGTATATTAAAAAAAAACCCACCAACCAACCAAAAAAAAAAAAACCCACACAAAAAACCCCCACACATTTTAGCAGTAACAAAGCTTCAATATCATCCAGGCTGAAAAGTCTCATTTTCAAATTCCTCTCGCAAACTTCCATTTTCAACTGCTTAGCTTAAGTAAGACTGCAATGCTCCCACATTTTTCCCAGTTTAACTCCTCAAGGTATCTTCCTTCACAGAGCAGAAAACTTGCAACTAGTTTCACTTCTGATGAATTTTCCTACCCATGAAAATTTAATGGGGGGTGGGAAATAATGGCAAAGCTAAGAATAGAACTCCATTGTAGTCACCAAGCCCATTTTGTCATTAAGAAACCTGTCACAGAGCAGGAAAAGCTTAATTTTTCTTATGTTGGAGTTAGCACCTCTCTTTTTTATTTCCTGTCCCAGTTTTGTAGGAACATCTAAGTTTTTCATGACAGAAATGTCCCCCGTGTCTACAGATCCACAGCCCAGAATAAGTTATGTAGTCCAACTTAAGAAAAAATACCAACATGCTTAGCTAAAAAGATCGTGAGCTTTTTATGTCATATGCCTATTAATTACCTTCATTTCTATAGCTTATCTAAAGAAGTTGTTCATGGTGGGCAGAGAAACACATCATCTTTTCTACTGACAGGCACAAAATCTTTTTTTTTTTAATCAGTGTTTTACAAAGGAACACAGCCTAACACATGCCCCTTTCTGTACAAATTCCAGTAAGTTAACAACTTGAAGTGGTTTTACTCTTGGAATTACATTAAGTGTAAGTCAGTCCTAGACAATGCAACTATTTTTAGGACTAACTTTTCATCACTTGAAGATGCAGGTCCTTCCATCCTTATCAGCCTTAATGGGTGTCATAAGCTACTAATTTTGATCTCCAAAAGCACTAAAGAAGTTATAGAAGACTATACCATCTAACATGAGATAAGCTTCTTACCTGAAACCTCAAGGACATGGGCATCTTGATCTCTTTTTCCCTGTGTATGAACCCTTTTGAAAGATAGTATGCACGAACAGTCTCTGCGTAAATTCCTAAATGTTTTCTCCTCTGGATATCAGATGACTCCTGCACACTCCTAAAAGACCTAAGCAGCATTAAATCCTTTGATTTAATCAAGTAACACATGTGTCCATGTCAAAACAGTTCCTTCTTCAGACATGAAAGCTGTGTAAGTGTGCTACCATTTCTGTGACAGGATATGCTAATAGCAAGAAATAGACCTCATTACTAGCCCCATGCTGTTGGCCACTCTAGCTGTCCCCCTCATCATGACATGAATAAAACTACGTAAGTATTCAGGCAAACATTAAAATGTAAGTAGAAAAAAAAAAAAAAAAAAAATCTCCCTGAAATCTGTCCTATCAATATGCTGACAGCAAAATAAGACACTACCTCTGATTAAAGTACAAAGCTATTAAAAAAAAATTGCTACTTCTCTGTCACTTAGGAGGAAAATTAACTAGCTCATGTTGGATTAAGTCTAAGTTTTGTTTTCAAAGACTTCATGTGTAGCTTTCTACTGAAGTGAATAAGGAAGCTGCTATTTCTCAGATATTTTATATCAGACTGAGTATGAATTGCAAGAGCCATTGTTGATCTGTTTTAACATCAGTTATTTCTGTAAGATTACCTGTCATAAGAACTGGAGTTTTTAACTATTATTTGTAAGTGAAAGATTTTAAGGCATAGGGTTTCAGTTAATTAAAAATCCACTTAGTTATCAAACTACTATTAAAAGACCTACTTTAACCTCAAATGAGGGTAAGTTACTGCCATGTGGAAAGACATCATTAAATTCTCACTCATTGATTATAAACTTTTTGCTTAAAGTAGGTACATGCAGAAGATAACACTGGCACAAGAAAGGAGCTATGCAGAGAGCATCTAAAGTAACTATTAATCAATTCATTTATTAGTGATTCATTTCATCCAAATCTGAGCCCTTGGGAAGAAAAAAAAAACAGAAAAAAATCAGACTGTAGAATTTAATAATGTCTTTTTGGTTTAATCCTCCAAATTAAGCAGACTCGCAACCAATGACTGAGAATAGTGAACAAGTTACGCAATGCAAGCAATTTCTAGTGCGCTCTGAAGGCAATCGAAGTTCCTAACCAAGAAGAAGGAAGGTGTTTCCTTCACCCCCACCACCTCCTCATCTTCACTTTCCAGTCTGAGGGCCACATCTTCTCGTACAGAAAAACAAGTAAACACACAAGGTCATGCTCTTGAGCTTTACTCGCATATCTCATACTGGAGACCTATCTTCTGTTTCAGAAAATCTATGATTATCCTTCTAATCTTTCTTGAAGAGGATATTCATCCTTCATCTAAGGGGATTCAAAAAGATCTCGAGGACCCTGCTTTTGGACACAGGCAGTAACTGTAAGAACTTCAAGGGCCATAAGAATTCAGGGCTATCTTCAAACAAACATTTCCTTTAAAGTAAATCACAGGAAAAAATGAGGAGTTAAAACAAGAGTGGTTTTTATTTTTAAACAAGCTCAACAAATCCAAAGAGGCAGAAGAAAATCATTTGTCTCTCCAGCATATTAAGTCATTGCCAGGAAAATAAAGTTTTGGAAAATAAGTCAGAAAAGGTTTTTTGCAATATAAACAGGCAGAAAGACTAGCCTACAGAAAGGCTATAATAAGCTTCCATCACAAATTATCTTCCATAGAGATATTTGTTGCAAGAGAAACGTGCAAAATAACAACTGCTCTTGCAATTGCCTAACAAATACAAGTCAAAAAAACTCAACTTCACAGCCACAACAGCTATTTCATAGCTAACAAAACCAGACTAGGCTACTTGGACTGCAAAAATCATCACTCGGAAATCCTACCATGTTTAGTCTAATTTAAAGATCACGCCATGTCTTCCTTGAAAAAAGCTACGTGATTTTTTTTTTCTTGTTTTTGATCAATATATGCAAATAACTACTACCTATATGCCTTTTTGCAAACAGAAACAAACATCTGTGTGGGTGACCATGATACACAATAAAAGTAGTCTCCGTACATTGGTCAACATTAGGTTCCCAAGCCCTAAACATAATAATTCCGAATGTAATCTTGAGCAATAACCTGATGGAATTAAGTGCCAAATATGTAAAACATTACTGGATTTATAATATCATTTGCAAGATACTGGGTTTTGAGCCACAAAAGCTGTAATATCACAGCTTTTAAGGTCTAAATTGTCATATACAGCTAATGTATCTACTAGACTTCCTGTTGACAGCTCTCTACTTATACACATACGAAGTTTGCAGTTTCGTAACAGTTGTCACTGCAAGGAGCAGTTTGGGGTTTTAAGCTCGCTGCCTTTGTACATGTGTATCTACCTTTGAACATCAAAATCAACAAAAAATTGAGAACCGTAGCTAAAAATAGAACCTATTGGAAGAAATGTAGAGCCTTTGATAGCTACAAATCTTTACTACATCTCTCAATACAGATTGCTTTTTCAAAGAGGATCAACGGTCTGGCCGCTGTTTTAGCACAACCTATTCTTTCTGCAGAACCACTACTGCTCTGATTCTGAAAATGAGCAAACTGCTGTGCACATAAAAAAAATTACCTGCGATTCAACTGACAGATAAGTAATCTTGGTAGCTTTCCCAGCTTTTGCTAAAGAGCATTTCCTCAGACCTCATTTCCCTTTCACTTGACCAAAATAGAAAGATTAAGGTAAGCCATTTACAGCTAGGAAAACTAAAACTTATTACGTCTTATTTTTAACTAGCTACACTGATTTTAAAAACATATTCAGAAATTATGCCACGGCTTTCAGCAGCAACATTTATGCCTCCCACAGCCAAAGTCTCTGCATTTTCTCCCTCCTTCATATTAATGTGTTTATCCAACTGTAATTCCATTAGTATTATGTAACACAGACAATCTTCTTAGGCATTTTATCATTATCTTACACCAAAACTAACCCACTGCACAAGTACGCTTTGACTGTGAAACTTATCTTTCTAGATTTTGCTGACATTGCAAGAAACTGTCCGATGTAGAACTAAACTGACACCTTCAACTACTGAGCAGATCTGCCTGTACCCTTAGCCAAACTCTCACAAAACAGAACAACAATATAACTGCCCAATGCCATCTTTTCCTCATACGCACTCAGGACATACTAACATTAAATTATTGTAACAGTTGTGATTCTTTCTTTAAGAAGAATCTTAAACATACATTTAATGTTTGTCAACTGTCAACCTCTCCTCTGGGCCGAACAGAGTGAATACTATTTGCCATTATGTCTGTAATTTGACATTAATTCCTTAATCTTCTTAAGTCAGGGCAAGCTTGTGGATCATTATGAGGTTATTTAGAAGAGCACATTTGAAGTATTACATGAAGTGTACATCTTATTAAGAAAATAAGTTAACTCAAGTTTTGTATTTCGTCATTCATACACCTGAAAATAAATCAATCGCCTTTGGAGCGCTATAAAAAGATACACTATGAACTATTATTGCTATGTAATCCTCTTTCGTGTGGTGCAGTATCTGCTAACAAGATTGTGTAGCTTTCACATTGGATCAGCAAGACTGTGACCTTTACTGACAGTTATTCTAACTAACATTAATGCTAGAGAGATGGCCAGTGCAACAATCTTCCACATTTATGCTCTCCCATACAGATACCACACGGATTAGCTTCCACTGCCTGTCACCACTTGTTTCTTGCTTGCATCAAGAAGTGCATGGATCAGGCCCAGCAATTTTTTATATTGCCTGTGCAACAGCAGCAAACTACACAAAAAGCAGGCTTCACCAGAAAAACCCTTACTTCCACAGTCTTTATTGTGCCATACCTCATTTAGAAGACAGACCAAACAGGGTCCTCACTAGGCCTTTTCGAACTATTGATAGGGACTTCTGCCATTCCTAGCACAACCATTTCTGATTGTATCACTTTTCTTCAAACACACATAAACAGTTAGTGGAAGAAACTCCCTTTAGTGAAAACAATTCAACACTGGGTGGCTGGTACTGGCACTGGAAGGAATGTATCACCTTCCTTCAACTCAAAGCTAAAAAAACCCCAAACATACACATGCAAGAATAAAACAGTAATAAAAACCCTATACTTGCATACAGAGTGCAAAGTAAACTGGACATAGAAGTCTGAAAGAACTTAGGCATTAAGAAACATGGCTCGGTCTTGTCAGCCATGTAAAAAGACACAGGAGACAAGCCATTACCTTCAGTAACTTTAAAAAGCTTTTGAAAGTTAGAGACACATCTAGATGGCATTGCAACTAGCAGAATGTGGCATGACAATTTTCTTAGGTAGAGAAGCAGAGGAAGGGATGGAGCTGAAACATTAAACATTCAGCTTATCTATGTGGACAAATTATTTGGAGTATCACTGGAACAGCATAGGTTTTTTGTTTTGTTTTGTTTTTTAAAGGCAACTAAGAGTATCAGTTACCTTAATCTGTTCCCAAATGGATTTAACACTACATGAACCAGTCTTCATGAGGAATACACATCTACACAGGATAATATTGCAATCTAAATCCCCACTTGAGTTGATTTTTCCCAGGAAACAATTCTTAAGCACTTGGGGGGGGGGGGGGGGGGGGGGGGGGGGAAGTAGGGGGAAGGAAAGTCACCCTACTAGTCTGATCACTCAGCAGATCAAAGAACAAAAGCAGCATGCCTTGACTACTGTCAGCTTTTGTCCATGGAACAGTGACTAACTGCATCCAAGACTCTCCCCAAAATCTAGAAGCCGAACCAACCCACCCCTCTCTCAAACAGAGATCTTTAGGCAACTGTTGTGATCCAAAGTATTTGCACTTTTGTAAGTCCACTACCCACTCCCCAAATAAAATAATAATTTTTAAAAGACCCACAAAACACCACAAGACAGAACCAGTATAGCCTAGCAATTATTCTTCTATATCCACTGCATGCAGTCCTTTTCTTATATATAAAGGTCTTCAGCCATGCCAATATGCAGTTGCCGCTCTTGCTGAAATTTACGTCCCAAGCCAAAGGTTTTAGTTAAGCCAATAAAGATGAGCTTAGAAATAGCTTTTGAAAAGCTACCTACGCAGGGTGCTGAACTAACATGCGCTGAAACTCATACTACTACATTGCTGAAAGACAGACACCTAAACCAGAAGTGGAAGGAGGAAGAGTGAAAAGACACATACTAGGCAAAAATGCTTCCTCCTAAATAGATTCAACACTCCCAAATGACATGCCAGAGAGAACTGACTACCTGGCACATGACAAGATGTTTAAAATACAATTTGCATGCAAGAGTCTAAAGCTGTAAGAATTAAAGTTACTTTTCTTACGTTTAAGTTTTGTAAGCAATTTTGCAATGCATTTAAGTTTCCAGAGCAAGCTTCATTCGGATGCAAATTAGAATATTTCATTTGTTCATACACTAGCTACTAAAACTAGTTTATGTAGAAAATGGGATGTGAAATAGCAGCTACATCTATCAGCAAAATATTTTTTGCTAGGTTTACAATCATAATGCATTTTGTAATAAAATTGCCAATGTTGCAGAACCCAGTTTTAGTCAAATACACATGCAATTACATTAATCAATTAGCCTATAACTGCTCTTTGCTCTTTTTGATTCCTAAGACTTTGCTGGGCACATTTGAAAAAAATGATACTCCCTGGTTTTGGTTCTTGGGGGGGGGGGGCGGGGGGGACGGGGGGGGCAGGGGGCAGATATCAATACCACAGTAAAAAAGAGGCTGGACGGTTTTAAATATCATTATGTTTTCAAATCAAGGTTTACCTGGAAAACAGAACATGCTCTTCAGTGCACAATGTTCTATCTGTCATAACGGGACACAATCTGTACATGACTGGTCACTGTGTGAACAACTTGAAAAAGGATAAAAATACTACAGTGCAACATTCTAGCTTAACAGTACTTCTTCTGAATGCAAAAATGAGCTTCTTAATCTGTTCTTTCTGCCTCTGAAAGGTTTCTTCCCAAATGATTACTGTAATTTCCAGGGGAGATAATCTACCAAAAAAAGGAAATCCCTTTTTTGAAATTTTATTTGCATTTTGTGCTCATCTACTGGAAAGAATGACATTTCAGCACCTTTTCCTTCAAAATACCAATAGAAAGACCACACAATGAGTAATATCTTGCTTCATTATCTTGCCTAAAGATTCAAAATACATAAACACTTATAAAAACAAACTCATAAACTATGAGCTAAGTAGGAAACATTTTTTTTGTTGTCATGGAAAACTGGAACCCAAAAGCAAACAGCCAGCCAGGCATTGATCATAAACTTCCTCTCTGTGGTATGCAATTAAACAAACAACTTCCCCCCCCCCCCCCCCCCAGTATCAAAACAGAGGTGAGTCCATGAAACAAGGAACTTAAAATTTTGCCAGACCTCCCTATAATGACAACTAAACCAGAGGGTTTGTTTCTCTGGGAAGTGTTTTGCTTCTAAAAATAAAGATGCAGAATATCCCACCGAGTTATCTGATATTTCCCCAGAAGAGTCATCAAAACACACTGGTATTGCATGACTACAAACCCCATAAACCACGTTAAAATTATCACAGTTAACTTAATAATTCTAGTGAGTTAAGAGTCTGGCACTGAAGCATAACCAAACGAAATCCCCAATGTTTCCCTGAGTCACTGTCATTCCTAAAGATGCATTACTCATCCAGATTCCACTACAGGTGCAAGTTGATTTGATGTATGCCAAAAGGATTTTATTTTAAGCAAGCAGTAGTATCTGTTTCAAGGGCAGGTAGTTCTCAGCCATTGTAGCCTTGGTCTACTGTCTAGTGTTTCCTGAACTACTATTGGAATCCTTTAGAATAGATTCCCTAAACAGAGGGCCTTAAAATTATCAAAGAACAAAGTTATACAGGGATATTTATACACACTTCCTTCCCTCAAACTATCATGATTACTGTTGAGATGATAAATTATTCTGGCCAACACTTCATCCACAAAAATTCTGCTCTAAGTGATGAGCCAGCAGTAATTCTAGCTGAGAAAACGTAATCCTGTTTTAAGAACTACTTTTAATGCATTTCAGCTCTACGGGCCAATATTGGTTAAGAACCCGGTAACTTCGGTCTTTCAGTTGATTAGGATCCAACCAAGGTGGATTTGTTGCAATTTACATTTCCCAGAATGTCCTAATAAGATCAAGTGTGATCAATACCACCAACTATGAGATTTTTTTTTTTTTTTCTTCCACCAGACAACACGAAAGAAACCTGAGTTATTACTTAAGGTAGCAAACAAGTTAGCATGCCTTCAGCGGTGGTTATAACTGACAAACTGTTGGCCCTCACTTAGCATGTACATCTCTGCCTTTTCATATTTTTGGGTTTGTCTCACAGCTTATTAATTTTTGCAAACAAGAGCAGTTGTGCTCTTGCCAACAGATTATAATGTTTTATTATCATGGATAATTTTAAAACATCAATGTACCTACATAAAGAAGAGACTTGAACTGCAAGTGTCCTCCACCAATTGCAGGAGGTATTTTCTTTGTATCAGCTGCAGACACAGAGCAGTGTTTTGCACAGAATTGCAGGATAGTGTTTTCATCTACCATGACAGCTGAGGTTGTGTAGATACCAAATACACAGTAAATGGAGCAAGCGTTTCTTTTAATAAACTGCCACAGAAAAAGTATGAAAAAAAATGATTCAAGCTGAGGACATATTGATGGGTACAAAATCCTTGAGGCATTATGCAGCTCACACAGGCTCATGGATCAGTATTATTGCAGCAACCAGTAGCCGTCAAAGCCAATTACCCCAGGGACTTTCCTATGTGAGGACTGGGTTCTATAGATGCCTTCTGTAACTGTCAGAGGCTGCACACGCTGGAGAGAGGAGGGAGTGCTGAAAATCTGTCACAGCCAATTACTGCCAATGTTTTATTTATGTCAGGATACACCTGATCAGTGAACAATAAAGCCATTTTATAAAAGATGATTACAGAAACAGAAAGCAAAATGGCAACAACTGGTAGAAAAATTTCATTTATAGGTAAACACAGCACATATACTTTCCACATAGGTACACATAAAATAAATTATCAATGCTGAAGCAGTGACACACAGATTTTAAAGCCTTTAACTCCAAATGTCGACTGCTTTTTTCAAATGCCCTGCAAAAGGCTTATTTGTATATAACTTGTTCTAGAGACAGGAAGATGCAAGTCAATCTACTACAATGGATTTGCGGAATTAAATTTTACATGGAAGGAAACCAGAAAGGGAAAAGAAGGGAGCGGAAAACACTGACACGATATGGAGATCAGTCCGCAGAACATCTTTTCCGTGCAACACCAGCCTTTATTTCAATTGCCCAACTCAATTGACAAAAGAAAATGGTTATCTATAATATAGAAATTATAACATCCTCCAAGGCTTGAGAACCTGCTTTGTACTTATCTGTCTTCAACTTGCAATACACTACCTGCATTTTAAAGTTAAACAGATTTAAGTTTAAATCTGCCCTTTGGCCATGGGACTCAATATCAGATACCAAATGAAATACTGGTGGGGTTTTTTTTCCCCACAGATATATAAAGTACACCTAGTTTTGTTCATGGCAATTTTCAACTCACTACTTTCTAAGAAGAGGGCATTGTACAAAACTGTTCCGAATGAACAAATCAGCTGGAGCCTTGTCAGGTGAAAATGCTGTTGGGGAAATCCTTCTTTAGGCAGACTTGACCTCCCAGGAAAAGTTGCATGGGACCAAGATGGAAGCTGGCACTTCTACACAATTCTCTTCAATTATTTTTCTGCCTTAAGTTCCAACTGCCACCATTCCTAATCTCTCTGTTAAAGGATGTATCATGACCCCCTCCCCAAAGACACCACAGACACACACGCGCAGATGTGAAGGAGATTTAGTGACTACCACAACCACTGCTCTGAAAACGTGATTTCCGCAAGTCACCTTTGAAACAACCAACAAGCTAGTAGTCTATACAATTTTTTTTTCTTAAGTACGGCTTTTTCAAGTATCAGATCTAAACTGAGTGATACTCCACTGTTCTTTAAAGTACTTTGAAAGCTATGGAGAAACATTAATATACATAATGTAAGATTAAAAAAAAGGCAATAATCGTAACAGTGAGGGAAGCATCTCTATTTCTTATGTTTCAATGTTGAAAATCACTTAGAATAATCTTCGAATAATCTAATAAGCTAATCTACTACTCTGAAAAGCTACTACAATACTGGCTGCTGCTTCTGTTTACTCTTCAGTTTTAAAGTATAACAACTCAACGCAGGGCCTTAAAATAACTTTGGCTCACACATGTACACAATTAAAGGAAATTCAAGAGACTATCACACAAAAGGCTCCCACCCCAAACACTGCAAGTATATCAAACCTGCTCATCACCAGGATCCAATGGCACTTACTCTCCAGAAAGAGGCAGAACCTGAACTTCTTTTACTTGGATTGCTTCACAATACTGCCAATATTGTGCAAGTATTATTTTCAACTTAATTTGCAAGGAAGAGTTTACTAAGAAGGTGACTAACCTGTATGCCCTGATGAATCAAAAGGCACAGAACACAGAAAGCTGAGGGGTACGAAAACTCCACACACAGTGGACTACAAGGCTTCCTGGGTATCCTACAGCTCCACTGCAGCATGAAGCTAAATAAGCAAGAGAATTTAAGGATAGCCTGGTAACATCTTTCTCACTCCACCTGCTTGCTTGCTTCCTCCTGCCACTGGGGAATTTGGCTACTCAGAAGCTACAGTAACATCACAACCACAGTGAGGGTATGTGACAGCTTGAAGAGATAGTTACACACTGCAGCGTTCAGAAGTTGAATGCAGCTCAGGAACCATGTTGGCCATCTCTACCTGTTGCAACAGCCACCTTGAAGACATAGGAAGCCCAAAGATACAGGAATCCAAAAAAAAAAGCAAGATTACGTATACCACTTTAAAAGGTATAAACACAGGCAATACACAGGAGTATTTGGGTATGGCCTTCCCTGGGAGTAGATTGTAAAGAGTGCAAATAATAGGCAATTCAGACCTGAAATAAAAGTATGAAAGGAATGGCTGTTAGGTGTCAAGCTGAGTATTAGATACTTCAATTCCCCCCTTCCCTTTCACATATGGTATATGCAATATTTGTCAAATGATCTTGTTATTCACAAGTCAGACACTATGCAAGTACAGCTGTAGAACAAGAAGGCATTATAACACAAAAATCCATCCTCTTTAGAGTTTTGTGCACACTTTGGTATTTTTTTAAAAATAATCTGTACTGTAGCTATTAGACGGAGATATATAGCTTACTGTTTTAATAGAGCTAAATGAAAGAGGATCAATATTATTTTAATTTTTAAAGGTCTGTTTATGAAATGCAATCATCCTTCATTAAAAATGCAAGCTGTGCTTCACAAGAGGTTAGTGTAAATGATTCATAGTTTGGTATCTCTCCAGTATAATCATCCTCTCTCAGGAGGGCCCGTTGGATGCTTCATCACACCACTCAAGCTGGTATTATTAAAAAATACTTGCCCATGACAAAAAAATAACACATTTTTTAAAAATCCTGTCTCACACATTCTTCATCCCAGATACCTATAGATTTCCTACATATGTATTATCAGATGGTTGCCTATTTGGTTAGATTATCTGTGGCTAAAACAGAACTATCAATCCAGCCACAGTTTTCCTTTTACTATCTTTGAAAAGCCCAAACAGAAAAACCCACCACAATAAAAGAAGGCCACACGCGCTGCATTAAAGAAACACCTTTTACTTAAAGAAAAAAAAATTAACAAAAAAACCCCTACCACCACACATTCCACCCTCAATGTTGGGGGGGGGGGGGCGCCCAGGAGAAGAATAAGCCTCAAATTGTTCAAATTCACTTACCTAGCCTGAAATTTCAGTATGATTACTGCCTTTCATTAGAATAAAAAGAAAATTTACCTTCAACATTAGACTTCAATAGCTTCTAAAGACTGAAATCTCCAAAGTTGAGCCTATACAGCATTAAATGCAAGACCCTTCTATTTAAAAACACTAATTGCAGCTAACTGTTTCAAAATAGCAGCATCTGGCTAATTATAACATGAGGTTTTAACTAATAAATTCTTAATTACTGAACTCCAGTGTTCAATTTCCTTCACACAAACTAAACAGCATTGTGTTATACCACTTACAAACACTATGGATATACCAGTTACAAAAAACTTGTATCACAGAAAACCCTTTTAAAAAGCTCACCAGCTGCTACATTAAAGCACAGAATAAAATGCTTGCATTATAACAATGTCCACAGAAGAAGTGTCCTTATGAGCTATTATACACAGATGTATACAGCCTTTATATGGCTACGAGATATTTCACCTTGCTATCTGCGCATGCATAACACCCAGCAGTTCTGTTTGTGCCCATTACAAGGTAACTGCCAATAATTTTCATCTTCATTCTTTTCTCTCCAAATACATGCCTTGGAATTTAATATAACTGTACCACCATCACCCAGTGTATTTATGTACGTGATGCTGAAAATATATTTAATCAAGGCAATATTACACACTGTAGTGTCTGAGCTCCTGAAGTTCCCTAGAGAATACATTTGGTTTAGGCTTTAGTACCTGACAGGGACACCCCTCCCCTAAAAAAAATATAAAATCAGAAATATAGCAGATCTGACAGAATATTTTACAATGGAGTTGCACACTATATGCATTCAATCGCTCTATTTCCCAGAAGATTCATTACAGTTACATTAGAAAGTCAAATCAGGCAATTCTGCAGTCTAGTGAAAGCTAGCATATGAAAGCAGGTTAATACAAAAGAATTTCATTTTAAATAGAGGACATTTAGGACTTTTAAAAGCAACATTATGATAAAAATTTCAGGGTGTTTGTTCTGGCTTCAGAGCATGCTTTTCAAGTCTTGTTTCAATGATGTAGCTGATTTTCTAAGGAAAGAGGGAGGGGATGTTGGATCTCCAAGGTTTGCCATCTTAATTACCCTACTGCTTCCACACGTTGCTAAGAATCACATTGCAGATACACTTCCCTACTCAACAGCCAGCGTATAGTTGGTATCAACTCCTAGCAGTAAAAATTCTAAATGCATTAGTTAGCATTTACAGAGGCTATGTATTACACACTAACAAATCACTGGGGATTGCATTTTAGACAAAGGTATTAAGTACACGATACAGCCCATTTGAAGTTTTCTGCTTACCTTACAACAGAAGTATTAAACATAATTACCACCATTTATAACCTTGCCTCCATTTCAGCAAGTAAAATGCAGATAGGGAATGTAATTACTTGCTAAACTAATAATGTAAGAATTGATTGACAGGATGGAAGAAAAAAAATTGTTCAAACCACTATTAACTTAAGAGTATAAGCGTATGTGAATGAAGCCAACTATTTTTAAAGCATTCTTTACTATACGCAAGACACCTACAAACACACAAGCCATACACACGCACAGTTACAACACCAAAAAACCCCACAGAACCCAAAAAGTAGTTGTCAACAGCACCAGCTTTGGCAACATTAAAGATTAACTTCATGCACCCCTGCCTATGTTTAATTTAATACAAAACTAAACACAGTCAAAACATCTGGTGCATTATTGATGGTTATCATGATAAATGAAATCCGACACTTCACAGGAACTCATTAGATATTCTACTTATACCCCATACTTACAAAGCAGAAGACCTACATTTGCTTCCAATTTTACATCTTTCTGGAAAACATGCACCATGTGGATAACGGAGACTTCATGAAAAGGCAGATGCTTGTATTAGGAACTCTCATTCCAAAACAAGATTTAGAGCACATAAAAGAAATACTTGCATCTTTTACATTGGGGGAGGCAGGCAGCTCTTAGTTTCTTTTTCTCTTGCTTACACACCAGCTCCAAGGCATTACATTTGTATCGCTGGAAGGCAGGGGAAGGTACCTTAACATCAAATCATCTACCTTCCAGAGTTCTGACTTTCTGACAAGACAGACCCATTTCTTTCTTGTTTTCCTCTCATCTCATTTCACAATTTTTTTCCCTCATTCATCCCACAGGTTTCAGGAAAAAAAAATTCTAATCATTGCCCCCCCCCGCCCAGTTATTTAAGTAGTCACCTTCTTTTTTCCTTACTTTCCATTTGCAGCATTACAGAAAACCTGTAAGTTAGGTTACCCAGACAGAAACAAAAAACAAGCTTTTACTCAAGTTTAGTTCAAGAATACCGTTTACCGCTATCGCTACATAAATTTCTCAGTCAGGCGTATAACGTTGTTCCTAACAATACAGTTAAGTTTAGGGGTTTTTATTATTTTTGCATGAATATTTGCATGCATTTGATTAAGTCTGTTACATTCACTATCTCTTAAATTTTTCTGAGACAAACTAGAGTCCCAGAAGCACTCAAGAGCCCAGCATGTTCACCTGTTATCGTCTGATTAACAGGAGGGGGGCAGGGAGAATCAAGACTCACAAGTTTTCATACCAATCTCCACTTGATCTTAATAGAACCAAAATACCATCAACTACTACACTGGACTACCAGAAGAAGTTGAGCTGATATTCCTGGCCCCCATATTGTAAAGGAACCAGCTTGCACAGTTGATGACTAATATTAACCTGCTGGTACAACCTAGGAAAATTAAATGTAAAGCATTTTATGTCAGCCACATTACATTACAGTGTGAAGCAGGTATACCCAAACTGGTAAATGAATATTAATGTGACCATGAAAAAGTCTGGAAAAACACGGGTTTTCCTCTTTCCCAGCCCCTGATGGAAAGAGCAAGAAATTAAGCACCACAGACCACTTTTTTTTTTTTTACCCCTCTACTAAACCCAATGCTACTGAAATTCAAGATATTTTTAATATCATTTTCCTCCATTTGAAGGGCAGAGATCACAAGTAGGGGCAATAAGGATACAGGGTCATGTGACCCCTGAACAAAGATTAGAAAATGAACTCACACGTCTCTTGCAGCACTACTACAGCAAGCCACACAACGAGGTTTCATGCAGCTTTTTTACATCTCTGTGCAAGATAATACCATACATCAGGTATAAGTACACTGCAGCCGAACTAAGAACTGTGTTTCCCTTTAATTTCCAACATCTTGACTCAAGAGCTGTACAAAAAGTTATTAAAATTAATGCAATCTATCATAACTCTGTCTTTTTTATTACTGGTAATATTCCTTCTAAAATATTAGTCTCCTTGGCTGAACCAGCATGTCTTTTTGAAAGTTGCCTTTGAAGATCAGAAACTCTTTAGCATAAAAAGTGAAACATGCAATCATGTTAATTTGACAAGGTAAAGGGAAAAAAAAAAAAAATCACTTCAGCTTAGTATTTCTAAAACTCAAGCTATTCTTTCATTTTTAAAAAAGCATTTTTCTTTCCTGGTTCCTACTGCAGTAATCGAAGTGAGGATGTAACAAAGTATTTTGGTAATCCAAGCATTTTAAAAGCAAAACAAGACAGTATCAAACTTGGCAAGTGACCTAAGTAAACACTTCCCATATTCAACAAAATGAGTAGGTTAGAATAAATTGCTGAAGCACGCACGAACAACCCTAGCAATCCAGCGAGTACTCATTTTTCCTTGTTTGCATAATAAATACCACAGCTATATACATGCATGTATATACATATATGAAGGAGGCGAGAACAAGAGCATGAGCACACACGTGTTTTATAAACAAGAAATTCAAGCTGGAATTTCTCACTCTTCCTTCTAAATTTAAGCGAGCTGTGTGCCTAGCCAAAACACGGTATTATCCAGAACTATTTTGTCAAAAGCAAAAACAGAACAACCACACATTTCAAAGTTTTGTACACACAAAACAAAAATCAAGAACTTCACGAGTTGGCAGAAGTATTACAGTTTCCAATATTCAAGTACTGTTTATGATAACACTTCATGTCTGTGAATGTTACACGCTCTAATCATTTGTTACTCTTTCATCTGCTTTGCACACGGAAAAACAGGTACTGCACTTGAAAGACTTTGAATAGCCCATTCCTCACTACTCCCAGGTACCACTGTTCTTGCTAAGCAATCCATGTTACTTACCATTACTGTTCCTAAATATTTATGAATACCTTTGCAGTCAGTAACAGGCTCTAGATTCCAGAGTTCTAGTATAGTACATCTGCGGTACTATAAGCACTGTATAGTGTAAGCACTATATACTGTAAGCACTTTGATAACTGCTTACTTTTCAGAGACAATCTAAACACTAAAATTCAAGAATGAAAAAGATGCTGGTAGATAATTGTATTTGTCTGAAGTTATATTCTGCAGAGGTATTCCCTTTGAAACTGGAAGTTCGACCTCTACACATTTGTTAAGCTTTCTTCAGGACAGACATCCACATTTTACAGACATGCAAATCAAGACACACCAAGTCCGAAGTCACAAAATAAATACATAAACAGAAGTTCTGTGATTGCTGTGACTGCTGACTCCCCAATGCTTGTTCAAATCCTGAATACTCAACTCTGACAAAAGGAACCATTTACAGAAGCGGCAACTAGCCTTTTCATAATTGCTCACTCAATTTTTAAAAGCATGTTCCTCTCCCTTACAGTTATAGAATTATTTCAAAAGCAAGAACCCATTACACATTTGCCTCAGTCTGCCCTCAACAATAGCCTCAAGAGATAAAAATTCTCATTCATTTCAACAGAGGCCCTATTGATTCCACCATCACAGAATATGACTATTTTCTCCTCACGCTGCTTCAGAACAGAGCATTCTCTCATGGAGCTATACATTTATTTCCTTTCCTGTTTCTTTACAGAAGCTCTGTAGCAGTGGTTTCTCACAGCCCACCACCCTCCTCTACCTCAGCAGATAGCTTTCAGCAATTAAGATGCGGATAAGTCTACTACACACACACACACACACACTAACACACAGGAGAGTTAATGCAAAAAAGCAACAACGGGTGGGCTTTAATCTGCAGGCATTCATATCCAAATTGAGGGGGAATACCAAAACTCTCTTCACTACCACACATACTGCTCCATACTATCTAGTAAGAACAACTAAGAGTCTAGGAGCCAGCTGGAGATGAACTACCCACCTTAAAGAAACCACCCACCACATCACACAGATGCTTCCGGTTCTTTAGAAAAAGAAGGTCAGAAGACTTACTACTTGCAATTCTGTAAATCTGAAAGTCTCAGAGGCATGATGCTTGGCTGTCACTGTAGAGCTGCCAAGTTTTATGAGAATTGGGCAGTATCGACTGCATTCTGTCCCCTGAATGTCAATGATCTGATCCTTCAAGTTAAGTCAAGCGCAATTTCCATTTCCAATGATGCAGTCAGCTGATGAATTCATGTCATGCTTACAGAAGCTTAAGAACAGCTGTTTAGGAAAGCCAGTACTACTTATCACAACTGGATGTAACTAAAGGTGTCCTTTACTCAGCCTCCAGTCCACATCAAAAATTGGGACTGTCTAGTCCCTACAAATCATTCAGGCACGTTTCTTCCCAGGAAGCAAGCCACAACATCCAAGGAAAAAAAAAAAAACAAACAAAAAAAACCCAAAGAGTAGTTCTGTGAGCAACAAAGGCAACAAACCCAAGCACCTTCTGATAGACCTTTGGCTCTTATTAGAGGGGAAGGGAGGTTGTTTTTAAACAAGATCACAACGAAACCTTTCTGTTTACCTCCACAGATACCTGTGAGGTGCCCCACACTTGTTTTTTCTAAAATCCTCTAAAAACAAACAAGTATGCTCAACAGGAAAAACATAGATGAGATTGAGTTTCTACAAACAAGCTCACCGTTATCCAAACATTATGCTCTCTCCTTCATACCTCTCAAACATAACTAGTTGGCCCAGTTATCAAGACACATGAAGACAAGTTAAAGAATCAGGTACACCTGCTACTGCAGAAAACCAAGCTACTGAGACAAGACTAAAAACTGCACTCAGCACTAGTAATTCTCTCTCCACCCAGAATTAAAAAAAAATAATTTGATTACTCTCTAAGAACAAGAGGATTTGTGGGTTTTGGTTCCACATCTCCCCAAATACTTCAAACACCACCACTGGTTTAAGTTTTATTGCTCTATCATTTCTTGATGGACTCAAGTTCACCACAGATGCTGAATTTCCAAATTAAGTGCTATCTTTCCCCCTTTGATTTTTGCCAATATTTAAAGTATTTTGCATTCTTCCTTATCAAGAAGAGATATTACTTTGTTTCATTTGACTTGTTTTTAAATGCAAAACATTACATGGGACACTCAGTTTCCACTCTTGATGTTTTACCACCCAGAAGTATTTACTCATCATTCTACATTACAAACTAACAAAAAAATAGGAAAGGGAAATGACAGAAAGACAGGTGGGGAAGTCTCCATCAAATCAAAACCAAAAGAAAGCTATGTGATAGGTACCTATTGTACAAACTGCTTGCAGAAGAGCAAACAAACTAAGCAGAAAGATCAACAGCCACAATTCAGAAGAGATCTCCCTGCTGAGTGGGCTTGACATTGAAGAGCAAAAGCTATTACTAGTTTCTACAAAAAAAAAAAAAATCAAGGAAGTTTTTAGAACTACTGGTTTATAAGGAAACCACAGGGTATCATTACAGATGTTTAAATCTGCATCCCACCTCAATGGTACAGTCTAGCCAGGTAGAGAAACCACCACACAACCAAAAAGAATGTTTTCAGTATTGATCTTAATTTGGCCTCTAAAAGACTAACTATCTAATGAAGCTTAAAGGCAACTTGAGCAAACCCTAACTTTAGTTAAGTTTCAGGTTCTCTCCGATATCTGCTTTCCCCATTGCAAGATATGAGGTGAGCAGAACGCATGGAGAAGTACAAAGGAGAAAAATTGTCACAACAGAACCAACTTCTCATAGCACTCAATTCAACACTGTCATCAAGTTACAGTAAGCTAAAACACATACAGAATGAGTGATCTTCTGTCTATCTTAGAAACCTTGAACCTTTGACTATCTGCTCAGAGATAAAGCTGCAAAAACATATACACGTACATAGAAGAGAGCCAAACAATACAACAGAAGAGAAAGCGCTGCACTTTCAGTCACGTCATCTTGACTGGGGTTGACAACCTGAGTAGTCAGTTTGCTACAGTACTTTCTAAAAAAACAAACAAACAAAAACACCAAACAAAAACAAAACCAAAAAAACCACACGCAAACAAACCAACCACCCACAACCCACAAAAAGCAAGGCAATAAAACTTAGAAATTTAAGAAAAAAAAAATCAGTTTGCTAATACCACAATAAGGACTAAGTACAGACATCAGAATTTAGCACACTATTTTACAGAGCTTACAGTTGGACCTAGAAACATTTTCAGTGATCTTCCAACTCCACTTTAGTTATAATGCTGTACACTGCCACCTGTAGCTGGCTAAAAAGAGATTCTGTTAAGTATTGTGAATTTTCAGCTTCTTTGATAGTACAGAAAGAGCACTTAGTGAATCCATTTCATAAATACAAATTAGCTTATAGATGTGAGATATTTGGGGACGGGCTAAGCTAATTCAAAGAGCTACATGAAGCTGCTTAGCCTCAGAAGCCAACAATGACAAAATAAGAATTCTTCATAAACTTGCTGCTACCGTGAGACAGACTACCTGTACACCCTACCATTAGAGCCAAATGATTTTCTGTAGTAGGCAGCTCACTGTCCTACTGAATTCCAGCGTTTCCAGTCCTAGCAGAACATTCTGAAAGCCTTGTAAATCTCCTCTTAACCTCTCTACTTTCCTAATCCTCAGAAGTGTAAGAACTTTTTTCCAGTATCCTGAACAGTTTCAGTGGTACATAACTCACACTTGAGAGCTAACATATGGTTCAAACAAGCATCAGATTGTTGCATGGTTTTCATACCAGCCCTCATAATCCCCGGGTTCCTAACATCTGTCTTTCATTTGTGATATAATTACACATTTATTTTCCATTTTACTAGTTTAATTTCATATACTGTTTACTTGATCTTGGGTATGATTTTGCTACAGCCAAGGGACATCATGCTCCCTCTTACCAATATGAACATGTTTCATTTGAGCTTGCTAAGTTCTGAAGTTTTCTTGTCCACACACAGATTCTCCTATGTAGACAAGAAAATTGCCTATACAGTTTTTTCCCCCTAAACTACAAACATAAGCTCTTAATTCATCATAAAAATCTAGTGGAAAAATTACAGAAGCTTGACCAGTTCTTCTATAAAAACTTAAAAACAACTGCAAAAGCTTTAAGAGTGTACTGGAAGGTGAGGGGAGAGAAAGAGGTATCAATATTTAATCTACTGCTAAAACTGTAGCATCAAAGCTGCATCAGGGCGGCATAATATTGCAGCTGGTTCCATTTTCATGTTCTTACATTAAGAAACCAGATTTTCCTTTTGCATTATGTATTAAATAGTACATATTTTAGAATCTCTGAAAATAATCTCTAAGCCTTGCTAAGCCTTTATAATTGAAAAAATTGCATTGAGCATTTTACCAGCTAGAAATGCATGCAATACTAAATTCAAAGACAGAGCCTAACGTTAATTTCTTGATAGTCCCTTCTGATATATACCCCTTCTCAAACTCACTACATCTGGAAAACAGTGATCAATGTAGCTAATATGCCTAACTTAAAGCATGCTTGCATTCTTCATGTTTGAGCAAAGAAAGTTCAGACCTATCCACACAAATTCCTTTACTGAGAAAATTGCCACCACGTGGTGACTAGCTATCATGTATATACTGCCTATCTGTAAGAACATTAGAAAAAGCATATGTTATGTTTCAAAACACAGTGATGCATTCATCAGAAGTTCTGTAATGAAAATCTGGCTTTGCAGGTTGCTACAGACAGGAATTGCGTTTTCCCAGTTCAAAGCAGAACACTAGGAACGGTCACCGCTTTACAAGCTTTCAAATTAAACTCACACATATCTCACTGAATGCATGACCTCTAAATACAGTCACGTAACACAAAGTCTTTCTGTACATTCAGTAAGCTAGGCACATGTTTACACTGACAACATAATGCAGCCATCATTATGGAGCAGAAGGAAAGCTGGATGAAGATAAATTGGACATATTGTTAACAGAATACACTTCTGGCAACCAAAGAGCAATTAAGATTAGAACTCTTAATCATCTCAAACATCTCCAAATTTGAGATAACTGCATTAGCATGTGGAAGTTAGTGGTAATGTCAAGTTTCGCAGTCATCATCAGTTTGAAACAGCAGGCTTAGCATTAGTATTGCACAATGTTGGCGCAAGTCTGCTATGATGCACTAACTCAAATCTATTCACGTACAGATAGATCTTCTCTTCCTCCAGCTACAAGGGAAGTTCTTGTTAAAAATGGGAGGGGAAAATAGTTTTTAGAAGACATACAGAGCAGAATAGTGCAATACATTTCTGTAGCATCACAGAATGCGCTGGAAACTGGTTCTGCTATATCCATTAACATGTTACTCTACACACAAAAATTCATCCCACAGATTACCTTTCAAAATAATAGGTCACATTTCCACAGTATATCCGTGCATAACCAGACAAAGCAGAAGTTCGCTATACAGTCTCCTGTATCTGTTCTTCCTTGTTGTAGCCAAAATACATGCAACTGCAGCTAAAAGTTCCACAACCTGCCTGGTATCCATTATTAAAAGCTAAACAGATGTTTATTCAAACTGTAACATCATTGTTTGTAAAGCATATAGGAACTGTTTATATCAGCACAGAATGGATGCCATTTACTTATACTGCTCTAGGATGAATCAGAAAGCATAACAATGAAAGCCATTCAAGCACAGCAAAACTTGCTAATGGATTTTGATAACAGCAGAGACACCCACTGTATTCTTCATTACTGCTGCAACGTATTTCACAGTTAATTCTAGACAGATCTAGATGCATACAATCATACTAAGCACTGTATTTCAATACATTATTTATCTAAGCACAGGATTCCTTCAACACCTTTCCTATATTGACTAACTGACCAATACAGCAAGGATTTACAAGTCCACTATAATGGAAGCTATCTTCTCCAGAATCTCCTCATCAGTTCCCTATGCTCATTTGTGCCCTCCACGCTTTAAGTGATTTTTCATTCTTTAATAAAACACCTTTCTGGTCACACCATTAAGAGTATCACCACAAAGTAACAGCACAGAGACACTGAAAAAACTATTCTTCCACTCAGTATTTCTAAACAGCTAAACATCACATTCAAAAAATAATAATAAAAAAAGACAATCACTCCAAAATACAGCTTGGTTTTGTCAGCTAGTGCAGATTTCAAAATTCAGATGCTTGCATTTTACTTGTCTGCCATTATGGCAAATTAAAGCTATGAGCAAATGCTGCGTAGGCAACAAATAATTCCACTAACATGCCAACAATCACTTTAATCTCTTCCACTTAGCAACTCATGAACCTTTTATGAACGTAATCTTCTAGAAGGTAACTGGTAATACAACGTAATCCCAGTACAAGTTTAATTAAAAATACAAACTACACATAGCTCCATGCTTACCAACTCCTTCATGCTGAAAAAGCAAGAGTGGCTATTATTAATAGCTCTGTTAATCTGGCAAACTGAAGTGCAGAGAAACAAGCTGAAGAAGCATTCAACAGACCATTTCACACTGAAAAAACAGTTTTCACAAATTATAACTTGCCTTAGCATAAGCATTAAAAAAGCTATTTTAAATTGCTGAACTGAAACATGCTTCCAGAGTTGCAGATCCTACTCTTCCAAAGAAAATCCAGTACAAGATTATTCCTTGTTACAGGCTACAATGGAATTAATCTAAAAATCAAAAAAGCCATTTTCCTTCAAGAAACACTGAATTTGAGTCACTTGGCTGTCAGATGGAAGTCAACATAGATTTCATTTGAGTTTTGAATGCCAAGAACTTTATTTGACTGGGCATAAAATACATTTGCTATTTTTAAACATACCTCATGTAATCATTTAACCAGAGCCCTGTAATTCAAACTGGGGCGCTCTTTTCACATTAAAAAGCTGATCAGAAGACAGGTCTTTACAGTTCTGTTGAAGTGTTGGCTTGTTTCCATAAATACATTTTGCACTCCCAAGCTCCCCTAGTAATCATCTCCACAGCTCTTTCCCCTGCTTCTAAACCCAGTTAGAAATATTTCAAACTGCCTGAAAGCCTCCAGAACACTTTTTCTGCTTACCTTTACCACAGCCACTACCTCATACCTGTGGCAAGCAGTAACTATTCAGGTCAACAGCGACCACACAATGGACACTCAATAGGCTATGTGCGTATCCATCCCTCCGCTACTCTGACCAAGAATAATGAAGTCCGAAGTTTTACTCTACCATTTTACGTGGTGCTAACAATCACACCCGTCACCAGCACAGAAGTGGCATCTAACTGTATCCCAAATCTGAATTAATTTCTCACCTCAAAGACTTCAGCTGTGTAATTCTGAGCTTTATAGTTATTCAAAGTCACAGAAGGAATTCTCTTTAACATATAAAAGTAAATATATCTATAATGAACTATCCCGACACACACAAAATGAAGTGATGTGTAGGTAAGCTGTGACATTCTTCTTGTTCAGAAGCACATTCCCCAAACCAGTAAGTTTTTCGTATTAATCTCCTTTTGGATTAGACTATGCCATGATGAAAGGCGTTGTATCGGCTCTTTTCACACTGAGAAAATAGCAAGAAAACTCATGTTGGAGAAAAAAAATTGTGCGCAAGCAAGCAAAATTAAACCTTGTAATCTAATGCATATTTCTTTAAACATGTTTCAACTACGACACTTCACTGAGAACTAAACGCATAGCAAATATTTTTGCCTTCTACAAGACAGCATCAAATTTTAGACACAGCCGAATGAGTTACCACTACAGAGAAATGTGTGTTTCCTCAAGCTCAGGATCATCAAAAAAGCCAGACTATACAAAGCCTTTATCTTTTCAGGAATATACTCAACTAATCATAACAGACAAACGTCATTCAGATGGATACCCAGCTCCTAAAGGAATCGGAGAAGGGTGCTATTGTTCATAGGAGGTTCTTTCACATTTTGAAACCAGCTCCTTTAGATGTTGCACTGTAATAGCATACATCAGCTCCCTGCTCTTAAATGATTTGATGCATTTCATCACCAAGAGCTACCCCCAAATGTTAGACGTTCTGCACACCCTTCATCTCTAAGCAGTTTCTCGCTAATATGAAAACTTCCAATTCAAGCTTCTGCAGCATTCAGTCCCCATAGTAGTAGAGGTTTGTTTTGATACCAGTGGTTTAAAAAAAAAAAAAAAAAAAATTGTACTGTGCTATAGAGACAACACTTACAGCCCACCCTGACAGCCAATTTATCTACAGTCCAAATTCATAGCTAATCAAGTCACCAGAGCAAGCATATCATCCACGTACCATGCTCTGCAAGTTCTTTCTGACAAACACTTAACATCTGCAGTCTTTTGAAACACAAGACATTTTTCCACAGCTACAGAAGTCAGACTGTGCTATGGATGACTGGCCCCTGAAGTCCTATTTCTGCAAGTAGGAACTGATGACCTGAGAACTGTTAACATCAAGGAACTAAGCAGGCAACAATCTCAAAGGGATGTTTAAGTGATGCTACCCAAACAGTTTCTTCCCACATAAAAATCTACTACTTTAAAGAGTTACAATACTTTTTATCAGTAAGGCATTTGCCTAAACTTAAAACACTGAAGACAAGGGCTCTGCTGCTACAGTGAAGCAGTACTTTTAAGGTACCTTTTAAGTCTGATGTCTTTCTGTATTGTCCTAGTGTGGAAAATGAACACAGTTGACATTATCTTCATTTTCTCTCAAAAAAAACCCAAAACACTAGCAAGGGGAAAAAAAAAAAAAAAAAAATCAGTCATATTCAACAATTCATGTATGCTCATACACATGCCTAAGTACTTTCAGAAAAGGAAACCCTCTCCCCCCCCCAGACATGCTCCCCAATAATTGTTGGTATGATGCCAACTTTTAAAGTTTAAAGAATATTTTGGTTTTACTTGTGACACCAGCTCACTACAGCCACCACCTCTTCTACTAATCACAGACTAGACAGAAAGGCTATACGAGCTCAAAAACACATCTAACCACACAGAGAATAGACCTGGTTGGACTTCAAACAGAAACTCAAGATCACAGAAGAATCAGTCTATTTTTTGCACTGCCAGTATTAACCATTTCTGCCTAATTTCCTTCTCTGGAGCTATTCCTTCCTCTCACCTGGGGCAGCAGGGGAGAACAACCTAGAAAGAATACTATTTTACTCTTCATACACCCACTGAACCACAGACTGACTTTAAAGAACCATATATTTAAATGAGGTTCAAATTATGTTCCTACTGAACTAGATTCTAAAGAACATATTTTTATTAAAAGCAAACACATACATAGGACATAACCTTCCGGCTTTCCTTAGCTTACTAATGGGTGACACCACCTCTTTCCATCTTGGAAGGCTCATTCAACATTTAAATCTTCACCTTTGTACACCTGAAAGCAAAATCCCAATTTCATTCACTTTAAGGAGGCAGAAAGAATGTTACTCAGAACATATTTCCCGTATTGATTCAGAACTGTTCTCTGAATGAGCAAATAGTCAATTAATAACAAGAGGGAGACTAAGTATAGGGAGGTCTCCATTTGTAATACCTAGAGACATCCTGCTATCACAAAGCATAAAGGCATATATTTTCTTCTAAAAGTACAAGTGAGTAAACCAGGGAGTAAGAAGTTACAGTAATTCCTACAAAGTTTATTTTAAAGGCAAACTTGATTCAGGACAAGAATTGTAGCATAAAACAGTTCTGAGAACCATGGAAAATAGCAAGCTAAAAGTTTATTCTAAAACTTCAAGAAGAAAATTTAATATCGCTCAAATTAGGCAGGTAACAGAACAGGCATTTACAAAACAGCAAGAGTAATTTCCATTCAGTATTGAAGAACTAGATATTTTCTACAGCTGCTGTTATCACAAGATCCTTAACTACTTTGATATGGACAAGTAACACCAAATAGATATTGATGATACATCAAGACACAAAATAACAAGTGCAAAGATACAACAGAAAGTTGCCATCAGAGTTAGACTTTGAAGTAAAAGAGCAACCATGTCTTAAATTAAAAGATACAGTAAAAAAAGTGATGATCTATAGTCACACAGAACAGAGCTCACTAGTGCCTTGATGCAAATATACCACCTAATGTATATCAATCTTCAGACATCAATATAGGAAAAAAAAAACCCACACCAAAACAACATCCATACTTGAAAGCACACCTTACCTCCCTGCTATGTTCCAACAGGGAAAAAAAAAAAGGTAACATGGTAAAATACCATAACAACTTCATTCTTCACTGGGGGAGAAAAGGTGCAAGTAACCACAATAAACTGAAAAGAGAGCTGCCCAAATTGTATTTTTGAAATATTGTCATTTCTAAACCAGTAGAACAACAGGTTTCTGAGAGTTTACCCATTGTTCCTGCAACCCACTGTTGAGCACAAACTGCAATTAAAAAAAAAATTTAAATCCCCACTTATTTCATCATTATTTTATAGCTCACTGGTCCTCTATGCCAAACAATAACATACCATAGAAAGAAAGCTAAAGGTTTGCAACAGCACAGATTTTCGTGGTTCTGAGCTATCAAGTCAAACTCTCTCTATATTGGGAGGTGGCCAAGCTGCCAGGTTTGGGAAGATTTTTTGTGTTGTTTTTAAAGCATTAACTAGCTATTTCATGATAGTTGCAGAGGAAGCACGTAATGTGTAACTAAGTTAACATATGTTTTCAGATTAGCAAAGTAAACAAATATTAAAAATTAGCATACTGCTTAACATCTATAAAACTTCCTGATAACAATGACAAAAGTATCATCACACCTATTTCATAAGCAGAAAAGCACAATTGCAATGAGATGTTCAGGTCGAGGTCATGCAACAAGTCGTGTGTTTTTTTTAAAGTTCCTGGAGCACAATCCAAATATTGTGATACCAACGACACCTAAATTCTTGTTATGAATTAACGACATGCAATCTTTCCAGTCTCTCTTCTTGTCTACTTGTAGCATGACCTTTTATCATCTTCAGGAATTAAATATATGACCTAATTAAAATATCTTCGGGATTTAATACAGGAAACCTGTTTAATTTCAAACAGAATGTCATAAACAAGAGGCCTCATTCATTAATAATCTCTCCCAGCTTTTGTTTCTATTCAAGAATATCTAACATGTGCATTAGGGCCTCAGAGAAGTCCCAGCAAGGAAGAGTATAAATTTAACTTATCAGGACTCAGAAGACTTCACTAAACATACACAAAAGTAATTACTTTCCACATCTCACTGAACTTGTACTTTGGGACAAAAGCTATGGAAGTAGTTATTTGATGAATAATTAGTGTAGGGAAGAGAACAGGGCCCTCATTAATTGAAGCAAGCCTGCACGGAGAGAAGTGACATACAATGAGAATACAAGTGGAGCCAGTTTCTTTTTTCATATATTACAGACATGGAAAGAGAAGCATGCAGTTAGACAATAAAATTCAACAATAAAAGACTAAGTCTATTCAACATGAAGAGAAGCAGGAAATAAGAATCAAATGACTTTTTCCAACCAGAAGAATGAGCAGATATGCTGTTTACAGAACTGTGTTTAACAAAACCAGCCCTGGAAGGTAAGCTGTGATAGTGACTGAGACTCACAGAAAAAGAGACATATCCTCAAATGCTCACATTAATCACCAAAAAAGAATAATGGCAGGTACAATCCTAAAGTCTACAGTAGGCATAATTGGCATAATTATGAAAAAAATATAAGCAGAGGTACAAAATCAGTATGCTACAAGCCACATACTTTTCTACTGACCTGCTAAAGGACATTTGAGATATAGCAAGATGTCATTGATAATTCCAGCGCCTCCCTAACAATTAGTGCAATAAAAAAAAATAATCTTAATAGTACTAGACTATGTGCACCACTATCTTTTCACCTACTGCACTCCCACAATATCTCAAAACTTTGTTGAAGACATTCAAACAGCAACCAGGACTGTTTCAGCAGGTCAGAAGAGAACTTGGATTCTGCCTCTAAGTTTTCTGTCGAGAGCATACGGTAACAGTCAACTTGGCCCTTTTCTAATCCAAGTATTATTCAGACTTTCATCCAGAAGCATGCATTGCAACCTCCCCCTCCAACACCAAGAGACTGCCCATAAACAGAAAAGCCCTAAACCCATATTCCCTTTAGTCAGACATTAGGCTGTTTTATTTGCATCTCTGCCCTAGGAGAACTACCATACTCCATCCATGTTTCTTCACAAACATTCACCTTCATTGAATTATCCACATTTGCCCCTTTTCACTCAATTCCTTTGATTTGAAGCCTAACCTCCAAAACAATACCCTACTCTCGCTTTGGCCAGCCAACACAAGAGCAGCCTTAAACAGTTTTTGTACTGTCATCGTCTGAAAGCCTTCCATAGCTTCTGCCCTGAGTTCAGCTGAATTAAGCAGCAGGGAATATAAAATTTACCATGGAAACTGAGTCACAGAAAACACTGTGAACAAGAAAGCAGGAGGAGATTTCCCTGATTAACCACAGATATAAGGGGCAAATCACAACAAGTTCTCAAAAAAGATGATAAAATGGATTTTACTTCACTAAAAAACATGCACATTTCAATTTTATTCCCAGTAACAGCAAACAAACTTGTGTATGTGATAATAAAAAACTTAAACTATAAGTCTTACAAATAAAATACAGTAGACATTAAATGCACAGCCCAAACCAGTCTTAAAGTAAGACAGTTTATTTCCTGATGACTCTTACTAGCTGGGCATTTGACTCACAGAAATCTTTAAGTGTACACACACATTTAAGTTCATTCTATCATTGGGTAAAGTTCCTCATCTTAAGGGTTCACATTAGAAGGCAAGTCGCATAATTCAGTGGTTTAAGGAGCAGTCAGAGGCAGGTCTATTAAGTTTTGTGAAAATTAATGGCCTTGGAGACATAAATTAGATTTCCTGCATCTCACTCCCAGTTTGTAAAAATGAGGATTAAGTACTTAAGTCTCCTGCACCAACCTCATTAGAAGACCTCTAATGGAGCCATTGCATTCCTTTTTATAGAATATGTACCACCCTGGCACAGAGATAACAGGTACCAGAAGGACACACAACTACTGTTAAATTGCGTGTGTTTTGTTGACCTAAAGAACCTGTGGCCTTTGCCATTTTGAAATTTACTAAGAACAAGGAGCAAGGCAAAGCTTTCTTTGCAGAATTTTGTCAAGATACTGGGCCTTAACCAGATAAATTTTAAGCAACTTCACCAATATAAGAAGTTCATACTTCTGCTTCCACACTTCAAAATTTCTTTCATACTTCCAATTTCATACTTCAGTTCTAGATCATACTGAAGTACGATCACAGTGAACCTGATGCACCCAAACAAGAGGTGAAGTACCTGAATTAAAGCTATTGCAGACAGAGGGAACAGGAAAACAAGTTGAAGAATTATGCAGCAACACAGCTAGAATTCCAAGAGACAGGTTAAGTCGTTCTTGCGGGCAAGAAAAACTTCCAAAGAACAGATGAGCACTACTACTAAAAAACAGACACAGAGTGGAAGACAGAAGTTTAAGAGAAAAGCAGCTGCCTTCAACTCAAAGTTTTCCAAGCTCAGAGCCACTCTTCAATTACCATGCCCTATCACCATGAAGCATTTGCTCTGAAGAACCTTCCCACATGCCAAGTACTCTTTCTTAAGTCAGAGCAAATCTGGAGGTTCCAATTGCCTGGGCACCATGACTTTTACTGGGTATAATTTCTATAATTCAATGAAGAAATACAACCCTTAAAGCACTAGAATTGTATGACGTACCACCACTTACTACTTCCATATTGATGACACTTTTCATGTTAACATACATGAATGAATGAAGACTCCTAAATCAAGGAAAAGATAAAAAGAGGCTTTTTAGCATCAACACCATGTGCTCTAGTCCCTTGTGGTTGTTGGTATCAGCAGACTAATGTCATATACACACTTGTTTAAGAAGATTCATAATCCTTAAACACATATATTTAGTAACTCTGATATTTAGTCCAAAGCTTCTGATCCTCTAACATCCTATAACAGTTAATTACTAACTGAACTTGCCATTTTTCTTGAAACCAGGGAATAAACTGGTTGCCAGAATAGTAAGCTTTGACAGAAACCATCATATTCTGTTTTAATTCTCTATTCCACCACACCAATACACTCAAGCCTAGATCATCCTGCTTTACATAGCAATGCAACCACATAATTATCTTAAGTGCTCAGGTTTAAAACAAAGTACAATCTTAAGAGCTCCCCCTAGACCATAGCGATTTCAGTCGCAGTATAGAAGAGACCTCTCTCTGGCATCACAAGTCTCACTCAATGCCTTTAGCTGCAACCGTTAACACTAAAAGTCTACTATTCACTATGCATTTTAGCTCTCCCACAGTCTATACAGGCTCTAAACTGTTTCTCACTTAAAGGAAACTTAAAACCCTTCACTAGAGATTCTATTGCCAAAATAACAATATCTTTTGTTAAATTTTTTTAAGATATTAGCTAAAACAAGACAATTTGTCAGTTTATGTAATACATGGGTGGCTATGAAATGAGTAGTACTACACAGACTGCTGACTCAAGGTATAAATGCACAGATGAGGTCCCATGAGTCACAGTCACTCTACATTAAGTGCCCAGAGCCATTTACTGAAGGAGAGAAGTAAACAGGACTGCTTGAAGTTACCTGTCCTTCAGGGAAAGAAAACCGGCATCTCTCACATATGCTGCCACTGAGAGCAAACACTGGCTGTGTATCTAACATTAAGTTACACAGCAACTTACCCTATGCTAACTCATTAATGTGCCCCTACCTCACGTTAGGCACAAATATATACACATAAGTTACGTGCGTCACAATGCGCACGATCAACAGTCCCCCCCGCCCCCAGGTAGATTCCCCCATCCATTCCTCTACACGCATTCAGACTACCATGATTCCATGCACAGAAATGTGACTGTAGGATCAAGAGTTTAATATACAGCATCTGCCTAAGAATTTAATATATACCACTTGCAAGATATCTGAGATCAAATAAGATCTATCATTTTTTAGTCCCCTAAATGAATTAGGCTTACTCCAGATAAGGATTCATTTGTGGGAGAATTGGTATAAACACACACACACACCAAGAGCCACGTCAAAGCCAACAAAAGCTTGGTTTTCTAAAATTTTAACAGTGATTTCTCACTAGTAAGAAATTCTGCTCCTTAATGGTTTTATTCATTTTTAGCATCATGTACAACAAGAACGTTCCCCGTACGTGTTTTCACCAACAGTTGTATGAGGTGCCTGCTCCCAGACCAGCTGATCACTAAGAATGCTTCCAAACAGCTCCAAAAAAAGAGGAAAGATCTGCAGGAAGACGGGCCAAGTGCCCGAGAACTTGTCTGTTTCCACCCCAAAACAGTTGGCCATATGAAAAAGACAAACATAAAGGAGAAACTGCTCATCACACAGTCAGAAGTATTTATTAGCACTAGATGACAGAACTTCCTTTCTCCTTCTTTAACCTGGTTTCTCAGAGAAAATAAACTCCCTAATTCACCTCACTTCCCCCTCTCCCCCCCTCCCCAACTCCCTCATTTCATGCCAGTACCTTCTAGCACATAATGAATTTCAAACCAGCCTGCCACAACAGTCATCTCAGCAATAACCAACATTCCTGAAAGTTTTGTGCAAACCAGCAGATGGATAGGAAAAAACTCTCTAATTAATTACATCCCCACTAAGGCACGGCCAGACAGAAACCAGGATTTTAAGTTTTGCTTGGCAGCCAGCTAGTCCATAGGCACAATACATGCTACTCGCCCATTCAGCTGTCATGAAGGACAGGGGAAAAAGAGGAATTAACTGGTCACAGGGATGGAGGGGGCAAGCTTCAGGACTTACAAGCTCTTGTCTCCTCAGAAGAACTACTAGCACATAAGCTTCATTACTACCGCTGGTCATGAAACTAAGTTTACACTACAACCTTCATTGCAGGCACTAGAAAAGACCACGTAACACCCATCATTATAAAACAGAACTCCTGTTACATATTTGAAACAGGCCAAAACTGACTCTCGGTATCAGGGATTGATAATACCACAATAATGATTTTTTTTTTTAAATATAGACAAGTAGATTAAATAGGTAGATTAACTAAGACCTCAAAATTAACGAGCACTCAGTTTCTTCCACTTACCTTGAATCTTAAAACAGTGAACTAGCCTCTCATTCGTGTTCTGTAGGAAGAACAAAACAGAACCTACATGTTCAAAGAATGACTCGTTTTTCAATAACTCAATCACAAAAATTTACTGTTTAATCTATCAAATTTATGCAATACCTAAACTGATCTACATTGTCAGGGTTGCACTTTTAACAGAATTAAGATGCCAAATACAAATGCCATCCTTTATGCCTAGAATTCAGAGAAACACCATCAGCTCCAATACAGTGCATTTCATGCACACACCTCTAAGAATTTCACAAAAAAAGGCCGTCATTATCCCCATTAGGCATAGAGGAAAACTGATGTTTGTATTCAAGCTGATTTCACTTTTCTCTAGGTCAACGTACTATTCGGGATGCTCAGTGAACTAAACAGACATTTATAGTAAACAAAAAAAAAAAACCAAAAACGCCACTATTGAAACAGGAATAGTCAGCTAATATTTCGATCTGTTTGGTTTTTTCAGTCACTTAGAGCAATTCCTTGCCCCAGTGGACTTTTAAATGAAAAGGAGCCAGGGTAGTATTCATATCTTCTTTGCTCCTTTGTTCATACATCAGCCTCTCTGAAAAGAGCAGTTGGGCACAGCTACCAACATTATAAAAGCTTGTGTAAAATGCTGCTGGCAAAGCAACATAAAGAGCACAATACTGCGTTGTAGATCCTGCTCCCTAACACCTCCTATCACTCCAAGAAGTGGCTAGATTTTCTTCCCAGCAACTTGCTGGAAACGCCATTTCCAAACTGCATCTAATCACACTCGCCTCCTTCAGATACCTTCCATACCACCAATGACAATCTCACATACCTTCCAATTTCCTTATTGCAGTAAACCAACTTAACATCAGTAGAATACAAGCTTCATTTCAAGCAGCTTTAAAAAAAAGCACGCAAAATAAACAGGCCTCCAATCAACAGGGGTTTTGTTCTGTTTTGGTTCCAACATAGGTCTTTTTAAAAAATATGTTGTATTTTAAGCCTATTGATTTAAATATAAGCTCTGAGCTAAAATCAGATACTATGCATCCCTGTAAGTCAAGCAGGATGATTTGTTTAGACTTCATGCAACCGAAACAACAGCAATATATTTCCATAGCAAAACCAGAGTGAAAAATAGCTGAACGTTAAAAATAGTTGGTCTCACCAGGATATCATCCTGAAAAAAAAAAAAAAACAAATAACCTGTACATTACAAAGTTAGAGTGTTGTTTTGTGGTTTTTTTAATGGTTAACTTCAACCCCAACCACCCCTTTTAAATTTACATAGTTCCTCACTCATCTCAGGATCACATAATAATTAATTGTTTTCCAATTGTCATTATTTTTTAAGCTAGAAATTAACTACAATTCGAGTACTGTATTCATATGCCAACAACACAGAGTGTAACCTGCTACTGAAGCTTACAGTGTCCTTAAATATGGCACGTAATGAAATCAAAGCTACCCTCAGGCAATCTTGATGTACGAACAGCTCTGCTGAGAGGATAACACCGGTTCTGCTGTGCCATTACACAGCCAGTAACACATACTTGCAAAATTCTATATGCTCATAGCACACTTCTTTCCTCCCACTCCCAAAAGTGAAATAACTTCTTTATGGGCAAAACAACTACCCAGTACGGCTAGAACAGAGAGATGCATTTTGTAGCTACGACAGTAAATTTACAAATAGCGTGTTATTAAAAAAAAGTCAATTACTAAACTGCAACATCAGAATGCCATTTTTCTCACCTAAGCTGTAATCAGCATTAAGAATTATACACACCATATCTCTTCACATTCACAAATGTTGTTGATTATTAGCCTTTTGCTGCAGCGGCACCAAATCTATACCCACAACTCCACAGGATGGGCTTCTGCATGCATACAAAACCCCCACTAAGGTAAAACCAACCCCTGGATGCAAAGAAATCACTATCTGTTAAACCAGCTACATAATTACCATTTAAGGCAGGTCTGCCTCCTAGCTCCACTTACCTTTTTTGCCCAAGAAACACTTCCCATTTTGCATAAGGATATGAAGAGCTTTGTCCAGATGGAGAGTTATCCCTCTCTGGGTCACTCCATAGTACAGATTCACATACCATAGGATTCATAAAGCCACAGAGAGGCAGCATAAGTATTTCACTGTACCTCTCTGTGAACTCAAATCATAGCATTCATGCAGACAATAGCCTACAATAATGTTAAAGTTATCATGAGCCACACCAAAGCTAAACGAGTGGTAGAAAAATAAAAAAAGAAAGCGTCCTCAATCCAGAGGCAATCACCACATTTTATTCAAGTAAGGAAACTGAAGTAATTTACCCCAATTATACACTCAAGTCAGCTAAAGAGTCAAAAACAAAAAACTTGGAGCCCTCGCAGTTAAACTATGACAGTCACTGCTGCCTATTTTCCAAAGGATCTAGCGCACTGGCATCTTTTCCTCAACATCCGCAAGTTATTTTTTTTCCCCCTTCTGCATACCTCAGTATCACCAGCTAGTTGAAGTTTTCAGCAAGCTAACTGAGATTTTACCATACCTCAATAACCCAGAAGCTCAAGCCCTTGTGCAGCAGTTGCTCTTTTACAGCTTCAGCACACACTGTAGTAGTAGTCCTGCGAGAAGCAAGGAGTTGGACGCGATGATCCTTATGGGTTCCTTCCAACTCGAGACATGCTACGATTCTACAATTGGGTTTGGGTTTTTTGGGGGGTTTTTTGGGTTTTTGGTTTTTGTTTTTACAGATGCTGCAGTAAAAACAGAAACATTAAACAATCATCAGGAAAGGAAACTATGTATACACTGAGATCGACCTCTGCACACTTCCTTTTACTTTTGTGATCCCAGTGCATTTATTTATCTTATGTATTCTCCCTTGACAGTATTTTTTCTTGCACACTGCCTCCACACCAAACAACTCAAAGCTAATACACAAATCTGAAGCGTAGTCATTTTTATTTGAAGCCGGCTGGGCTTTTCATTTGGGGGGGGAGAAGGCAGAACATGAAAGAAAGTTGAGAGGGGTTCAAAAGAGTGTACTTCCGAGCCTCACCTCATGTGCTCCCTCTCTCTTTATATATTCACTTACAGACAGAGAAAGAAGCAGAGCCAGCACTGGGAGGGGAGGAAGAAAGAACATACAGAGTGTTTTGGCGCCCTTTACCTTCTAATTTACTATTTTGCTTTTTTGCAAGGTTACCAAAAGGCCATTCTGGGGAAGAAGGAAAGAGCTAGAAAAATGCTTCCCATTCTCTATCTTTCACTTCTCAAAAGAAAAAGATACCGTGCTTGAGTGAGAGCACGGTCCCAAACACAGCAGAGTGTACGGCAAAGAACAATGAGCTCCCAAGCCTGGGCATTGTGTGCATCTACCTCCTTCTCTTCCCTCCAGACCTCATCCACCAACAAGACAAATCTTCAAAATCGCTATTCATCCAAACCAGGCCACTGAAATCAACCCCAGTTCGTAGTTTACGGTACAAACTCAAGGAGTAAAACCAAGATGAGATGTATTTACCAGAAGTGCTTTTATTATGATAGAAACGCTTCCACCCCTCTTAACCACCACAGATTTCTCAATTCTAAGGGAGCAGTGTACAAAAAAACCAAAATGTTTGCCTGGTAATACTAGAACTACAAAAAAAAATTATACATTGCACATTAATCGGAAATTTGACATGCGCCTTTTACAACCAACAACTACTTCTTTTGACACAGTGTTCGTTTTTATCTGGTTAAAATCCATATTTAAGAACAGGCATACTATTTGCATTATGTCACTTCAGAATTGTTCTGAGAAAGCATTTTTACTAAATTGTGACAGTAAGAACTAATGGTTGAGGCTCCTCATTTCAGTTACATTGGTGCACAAGCAAAAAAATATCTTTGATTTCAATAATTGGTCAATGTAACTCAGGAGTAAACAGACATCAGACAGTAGCCTGCTGACTGCACAAAAACGTTCTGAGCTTCTAATCTCCAAGAACATTACAGCTTCGAGGAAAAACTCAGCATAAGAAGTCAGTAAATGAAAATAACTGCAACCAGCGTGTAAAAATAAATCTAATGGAAAAGACACTTCAACAATGAATCATATTGTTTTCTTCCCAGCAATTTCTTGAACAGCCAGTCTCAGCAATGAAGCATCTAATGTTGTCTACCTCCGACTACTTTTCTGATTCTGGTCATCTTCTTTCAACACTTTAGAAACAAAAAGGGGGGGGGGGGAGAAAAAGAAGAAAAAACCCCACCCCTTCCTACACTACTGAAAATGTTATGATTAAATTCATTTGCATAAAATCTTCATTTCACAATTCCATACCTACCACACAAGAAAATAAGTGCATCTTTTAAACACCTAAGCCGATTTCCTCTATGCGTCCATTTAAGTTCAATATTTCCCAACCTCGCTTTTATTCAAAAGGTTAACAACTTAAACCTTTCCCCGAGAACCCTTCCTCTACCGAGCATTAGACCCGACACTAACAAAAAAAAAAAAAAAAAACCAAAAAACAAAAAACAAAAAAACCCACCCAAACACACACACACACAAAAAAGCAGACCCAGCACCCCCGCGCACGCACCCTCCCAAAGCAAGAGCAGACAGGAGCAAGAAGTCTGACGACCCACTTTATATTTTTATATATATGTATATATCCCCCCTCCTCCCCGTTGCCCCCCCAGACCCTCACGCCTGCAGACACAACCCCCCCCCCCCGCCTTTCCCGCGTCAAGCCCCGGGCATTCTTCCCGGAGTTCCCTCAGCCACCTCTTCCTTGCCTCCCGCACTTATTAATACCGATCAACAATTAAACACACACACAAGGAAGGGGGGGGGGGGGAGGACGGGCCTCACACCTCACACCCACCCACCCACCCGACCCGCGGCCACAACAAAACCCCGGTAAGTTGCCCCGCTCCGCGCCCACCTACCTCGGCGGTACGCTACACCATCCACGGCGGCTGCCTCTCGCTGCCGGGACAAAGCGGCGGCGGCGGCGGGGCCGCTGGGCGGGAGCGGGGAGGGGGAGACGGAGAAGGAGGAGGAGGAGGCGGCGGGGAGCAGCTCCCCTCCTGCCCGGGCGGCGGCGGCGGCGGCGAGCGGCAGGTTCCCCGCGCGGTGCCTCAAGAGCGGCAGCCCAGGGGCATTTTGAACGGGGAGAGACAAGGAGCGGGGCGGCGACCGGGGCGGGGGAGCGTGGGGAGGGGGGGAAGGAGGAGGAAGAGGAGGAGGAGGAGGAGGAAGAGGAGGAGGAGGAGGGGCGGCGGCGGGCTGAGGGTCCAGGCAGCCGAGCGCTGCCTCCGCCTGCCTTCCCTCACGCACGCACGCACCGAACGGGCACCCAGCAACGCAGCCAGGCCGGAGCCGCATACCAGTATCCGCTCTTGCTATTGGAGGACGGAGGACACCCCGTGACCCGGCAGGAGGTGGGAACCAATCGGCAAAGTGGATGGAAGTGATTTAAAAGAATAGGGGGAAGGCGTGAGGGGGGGGGGTGAGGGGGAGTCGGGCCGCCGCCGAAGGGTCGCTGGGCCCGGTGGCACAAAGGCGGCTAAACTGCCTTCCCCCCCCCCGCCTTCCCCGGCCCGGAGGGGGTGTTCGCCGGGTTCACCCCGCCGGTACGGCCCGGGGAGGGTGGCCGGGCCTTCCCCTCCCACACCCCGCTCCCCCCCCCAACCCACCACCACCACCACCATCATCAGGGTGTGTGGAGGGAGATCACCCAGACACCTCCACCCCTTAATTGTTCTGCGGGTTGGCTTAACAGTTAAACGTCAGAAGCACGGGGGGGGGGGGGTTGTTTTTAGGTCGCCTTCATCCCCCCGCTGCCATGGCACGCTGGGCATGAGGAAAATAATGGGGAGCGCGAGCTCCCCGCGGCCTCGTCCCGAGCCCCGGCACCCCCACGGCCCACGCAGGCGGGTGGGCATCGGCCACGCGGCCCAGCCCCGGGAGACGCACGAGGCCTGGCGCGAAGGCGGAGGAGCGGCACCGGTGACGGCGAACGGCGCGGCGCCCTTCGGCCGGGGCTCCGCGGCGGTATTTTGTACGCGAGTGTTTCTTCCCAGTCGTCTCCTTCTCCTGAATAAGTAAACGGTTATCGGCGTTACGAGTAAATGCGTTGGCGGTGCCTCCAATGGGAGACGAGGGGCAAAATTTTATGGCTCTCGTCAGAAGCTTTTGGCTGTACCGTGGCTCCGGTCCATCGGACCTCTTAGGTCCACGCTCCATGTTAGTCACATTAAGCCACCGTTCCTGGTCTTGCGCAGAAAGTCGAGATTATGCATAAGTGCATTGCTAGAGAAAAAGCTGATGCTGCTTCTACCTGCTCTGTGCGGTGAGGAAGTTGTCACAACGGTAGAATTCCAAATTACCGAGTAGCAATTAATAAAATACTTGGTCACTGAAGAGATTTTTAAGCTGCTTCGTCTCTGAGCTATCACATAGTTAGAAAAGATAGCATGAAGGTACCAGTGCCGAAAATAGAGCAAACTTGTTGTTTAACATTAACCTCACCTTTCATCTGCAGAACACAAGCCAGCAAAATAAATCACATGGCGGTAAAGAAAGTCACACATTCTTCCTGGGGATCTGAGAAATTTCATGTGGAATTATATCTTGTTTTTGAAAAAGCACTAGGATATGTCAGGACAGATTTTGCCCTCAATTACACTTGTGTAACCTCAACTGTTTGCTGTCTCTGTAAACTCTCTTCATGGCTGGTTCTACTAGTATCACAGGAGATAAGTTTGAGGCTGTTAACATTATTGCCTTTAGCAGAGGGAAGTGGGAACAGTTTTCACTGAAGAGAAAGGCACACACAAGGAGATTTGAGGTCTGTACATCAGAGGAAGTTAGTTCTTTGCCCAGAACATACAGGACAAATTTATCCCTAGCATAACTTCAGGGACATTACCGCCAGAGGTTGAGACAGAGTTGATTGTGTTCTAATAACTAATTTAGATAAGCGTCTAAAAATGCACATCAGTTAAATGTCTGACACAGCCATTTTGGAGGCTACACTTAAGCTGTCCTTGATAGAGTCTGATTCCATCTCTCCTATTTTCTCTGCTAATTACAATTTCATGTTCCTTGGACTCTGGATGTACGCATTAAAAACTGTACGAATTGCTACAGCGGCGGGCTTGCCTTCAGCTTTCCCCAGTCACTATCGCTGTGATGGGAAAATTCTCCACAGCAGCCTTTCTTTGTCTCTCTTTCTCTCCATCTTTCCTCTTCTACTAACCTCCTGGTGATCACGTCACCACACAAGGATTAGAAGTATTTACTCACAACGTTTTGATACCATATTTTGTTGTTAAACAAGAATAAGCATGTCTGGGGGGAATTTCCTCCTATATTGTATAACTAACATCTGTGTACCCCCTGAAATTCACACAAGTTGAACTGCAGAAGTAGGTGATTATTCACAGCCAGTTATGGCAGGCATATCCACATCTTCGTACCATGCACAAGTGATCCAATTATAAGTTTGCTTCTTAACCAGAGGATCGTTGCAGGAATAACACATGAATCTGCTGCCCTTTTGGTTTTTGGGTTTGGTTTTTTTTGCCAAAGATGCAGCCCTGCCTGTGGACAATAATAAGCAAAGCCACAGAGCTTGTCCTGTAATCTTCTACCGGCTAAAGCTACAAGGTTTAGTTAACACAAGGAAGATCAAGGAAGACCCAAACGCTGCAGAGAGAAATCATTGCTCCTCTGTCTGGTGACTGCAGATTTTCATGGTTCACATCCCAGTGGAGAGAGATTGATGGTGAAATGACGGGGTATGTTCTCCATGTAAAATATTTTACGTACATATAGATTGTCTATATGAGATACTAGTAGGTCCCTAACAAGGCAGTTTCTGACATCTTTGCAATGTTTCGTGCGTCTATCCCCCAACGCTCCTGGGAGGTATAAAATTGCTGATGCAGAGAAAGGCTAATTGGCCAAATCCACAAAGAGACTTAAATTCCAACATGCCACATAAGGTATCTACACACAAAATGTTAATCCTCAAAATCCTGTTCCTTACCCCTGGATATTTCTAAAGATCTGATGCAGCAACATTTCTGCTATCTGAGTATTCTGGGTCTGAAGCACTGCTTTTGCTAGCAGCTGGAAATGCCTCTGTCTTGACCTCAAACAGGGTCACACCAGAGTCCCATCAGCATTCACAACCCCACTGGCAGGGCTGCCTGTCCCCGGTGCACACGTAGGTGTCCATCGTGGAGCTCACTCAGCCAAGAGCACGCTCTGGGGTGCTCCAGGAGCCTTGCTGAAGGCTGCAACGTGCCTTTCAGGTTAGCAGAAACCACACAGTGTTGCTTCTGCCTCGTCTGCTGCTTTCGCACCTTCCACGCTCACCCAGACCTCCTGTCCCGAGTTGTTCTGCCAGGTCCCCTTCGGGTCTCTCAGCTACAGAGTTCTCTTCTGCTGCTCATGCATCTGGCATCCACTGAGGCAAAAGACATAGCAGAAACTTCAAATGTTTATTATTATTACGATGTTACGGAAAAATCATACTGTGTTTTGTCTGTTATCATTCCATCTTCTTCATTACAGGGGGAAAAAAACACCCAAACCAACAGTGGCAAAATACCGCTTAGTGAATGGACAGAAAGCAGGCACTGATGCAAAAGGAAAATCGCTTTCAGACAAAACAGGTCATCAATGAGTGAAGAGTTAAAATGTTTCATGACAACTTTGCTGCCAAATCCACATAACACTCGTGTGGGTAGAGAAAAGTATCTGTAGCGCATCCAGCAAACCTTAGAAACACTCTTGAAGGGAATAAATGCATTTGCATAATAATGACACGAAGCATTTCTGGATTTATGAGTGTGATGCAAGAAGAATTCTTACCCTGGGTAAAGGAGGATTCTGCAGACAACTTTTGACTCCTTTCAGATGCTGATCTGTTTCCCGCATGTGCATAAAACTTTTCTGATGCTTCCCTTTTGCTGCAAAGTTTACTGTCAGTCTATTATGGAGACCATGAACTTATCTGTTCAGGCAGTAGCCATGGAGGTTTATTACATGAACAGTTGACTCAGTTCTGGCCTCAGTTGTTTTTTCTTTGTAGTTTTAGACAATATTTCTTTCTTTCTCCCTTGTGTTAGCCCTTGTATCTCTCATATCTGACATCTATATGTCAGCGCATGTAGTATATTTAACTTTTTAAAATTAGCTCTTTACAAATGTGTTTTAACATGTCTCTTTTTTTAATAACTGTCACTTTGCCAACTGAATGAAACAAAAATCTATGAGAAGAAATCCTACTAGGAACTATGAAGTCAAAAAACACCAATAATGAGAATTCTGTGAACACCGTTTCAACCCAACTAGTTAGAATAAGGGAGAGATTTTTTTTTTTTTTTTTTTTTCCTGCAGTCATGAAATTACAAACCAGTCCTTGACCATGACAGATGAGTCAGGTTCTAACCTCAGCAATGCAGTAAAAACTCAGCTCTAATGAAACAGGCAAATGTCAATACAGCGATTAGCTTGGAAGATAATATTCTGAGAGGCTTTTACAGATGACCTAACTCCACTCACAAAAAAGGATTATATTCTTTCTTTCCCTTTGTAATATCTGAATACCAGCCTTTTCGCTGAAAACTGTTTGCTTTGGGGGTTTTTCCGTTTTGTTTTGTTTACTGTAGAAATCTCAGGAATTTAAAACCTCATTTTCACACATATTACTAGAGAACTTTTCAGAAGTCTTATACCGCTTGAAGGACAATACACTGGATGGTTGTGAACTCCTCCTGGACACAGTTATCTCTATTTAAAACTGGCTGTATAGGTTGCAAAAGTCACGTAAATGAGATTTAAATCAATTTGAGCATATTCACACATTCAAGCGCACACAAAATTACAGTGGCTCAACCGAATCTGTGAAAAAGAGTCATGTTATTTGTTAACCTGATGCAACTTTTTAGAAGCTGGAGAAACAAGTTACCAACAGGATAGGCACAAAACACGAGTTACTGGGTATCAGCTACCGTGTGGCGACTGTGGTACAGACGCTCTCGCAGGGCCGCTGGAAGAGGAAGAAGTTACTGGTTATTTATCATGGGATGAAAACATGCCCACTGCGGAGATCACGGCGTCAGTGGCACACAGCATGTTCACATCCAGCTTCCACCTTGGTGGCTTCTTTCAGATTCTTTAACATTAGGCTCCAAAGTCACCTCTGAATACCTTTTCTGTCATCTAAAAAGGTGTCTCGTCTGTATCTTTGCACATGGCTCAATCATTGGATCTTTGCTGTGAAGTTTTGAATACCTTGATAGCACATACAACCCTGAAATTTCTGTTTTTAATATTCTAAAACATCCTAGAAATGTGAAGTGTTATAAATTAGTTTCCTCATTAAAAAATAAAAAAAAAATCCTTTTTATCTTTTAAAGGTTTTCCATTTCCCTGACTCAGACCATTTCCTAGTGGGTTCTGCATAATGAATATTAGCAGAGGTTGGCTTACCACAGTGTCTAGTGAGACTCATTTATCAAAGCCCAGGATGTGCGCCATGCAAAGAAAAAAAATCCCATTGAAAATGAACAAAAAATTTCAGCCCTAACAATCGTTCCTCTCATTTTTGTATACTTGGGCATGTTCCAGTGCATGCAGCGAGAAGACAAAATGGCCATCTGCGAACATGAAATGTATCTAACGAGAGATTTGTACACCTTGAAAGTCACCAGTGCTGAAGCTGCAAATGACTAATGACAGTCTTTCCTCATGAGTGGGATTAATTGCATCACCCCTTGATGCTTATTTCTGTATCCCGTTTATATCTAGGGATAGTTACAAGGTAATTCATTCTGTGATTTACGTACCAGATAAAATCTGGCAAGTAAAGAAAATATAACAAACTTACCTTCAACCCAAAACAGCTTTTGGCTAGTAATACTATAAAAAGGATCTTAAGCACTAGAGGGTTTTGTTTATGTTTTTCTTGTGTATTATGGTACCTTTTTACTTTCAAGTATCAGCCTCGAGTCTGAGAAGTAACAGCCACTGGGCATCGAGCAGTAACAGAGTACGTGCACATTCACACACGCGAATACGTGGGCATGTTTAGATCTACTTCTATAGCCACACACAAAGAAGCCAGAGGCACATCAATCTGCTCCTTTCCAATAGAAAAGCGCCAGTTTTGCATAAGGTCATATCCTGCAGACACACATGCGCGCATGGACGAGGCGTAAGCCACAGCGGTGATGTAACACAGCTCCGAAGTGGGTGTGTTTCCAATTTCATCTAAAATCTTGGGCTTCTGTAAAGGGACTTCACTGTCAGTGACAAGCTTGGCAGATGCTGGCACGTGCACGGAGTTGGCTCGTTTCTACGTTCCTTATGGTTAACATCAATTGATTGCTCATAACAGAAGCGTATGTAAAAACCAGTTGAATCTGAAATTACAGACTGGAAAGCTGGCTGCCCCCGACACACCAAAAGCATGACGGTTTTGGTACGGGCTCGCTGGCCTTGCAGGAAAGGGAGCTCTGGAATCACAGCGTTGGTCCGACAAAGCACGGGGTCTTGCTGAACGAGGCAGAAAAGTGGTTTCCAGGTGCAGTCGAGAACAGGAGCGATGGGAGGGAATTCAGATGTTCACAACGGCTGCTGCTAAGCCCGCTGAGCTGTAAGCAGATTCGCCGCTCTGGGAAGGACCCCCGTTATTTTTGATGCAGCTGTCCATCCCCATGGTGGCAGGGAAGGTTTCAGGGGCAACGACAATAAGGCTGGTGCTGCCAGCACAATGGAACCACAAACAAAGGGGGAAACGAAAGGAGACGTGGCGCAGACACCTCTGTGCCTTTGATGAAAAGTCAGAGCCAGGGCGGTGGAGGGAAGATTAGGCCACAAAGCTGTTTGATACGTCTGGCTCCCAAGACCTACGTGCTTTCTGTTTGTTCAAAGGTTTTCTCTGATATTTTTGAGCCATCCTCTACCGCTAATGTGGAACACCTCATCTGTGCACTTACTGCATTTCCACTATAAATTCACTGCTTCTCCTTTAGTGCAGAGAGTAGTAAATGGATTTACAAGCTTCTCTTCTTGTCCTCAGTGACTGACTTCACTTTAAACTGTTATAAATGGCTAAAGCGTTCAAGGGAGAGAGAGATGGATTGATTTCAGATTTGCATTTCTGTCCTTCCCACTGCAAATCTGCTCCTCCAGCAGGAGTTTTCTGGCTTCCACCCCCCCATTGTAGCTGCTCTTTCCCTGGTGTTGCAACACTGCTACCTTTGATGGTACATTTGAATGTACTTTTTTAAAAGGAGAGAAAATATAGTGACAGAAATGGGAAAATTTCCATTTCAAGCACCATCTCTTTTTTCCCTTCAGCACTTGTTATCTTCAAAGCACTGTACAAAATCGACTGATGAATTCTCCCCACCTTACTGGAAAGTGTCTTTCTTCCCCTGGGACAGGTGAGACAAGTGAGCAATAGAGAAATGGAACAACACATCCGAGGACTCAGGATAGGTCCAGGGCTGAGGACCTGGCACCTGCGCGGGGACTCTCTCCACTGGAGAGCCTGTTCTGAACACTCTTCACCCTGAACAGCTGGGCAAGAGGATTTTAGTTTTTGTTAAGCAGTAGAGAAACCTATCTGCCTTCCTAAAGACATATACCTCTCCTGTCTAGAGGCTGAAGACAGGTTTAGGCTGTACACACCTAGAAATACCTGCTCTCTGGATTTTGATGGGACAGTAGACTTTTAGGCTCTGAATTCAGCTATTCCCACTGTCAGTGATTTTATAGCCTACATAGAAGCCATGATATGCATCTTTCAATCACTGTTTATTGCAGTGGATGAGAGAAGAACCTGAGTACCACAGACCATAAACTCCGCAGGTTAGGACTTATTTAAAGCAGTGCAGTAAAATGGATCAGTCAGCTTTGCAACGGAAGAGCAGTGCAGCAGCCTGTGAGCTTTTCTTCCCCAGCTTTTGTTTGCAGACCTGCTTCAATGAGAAGACAAATCAAAAAATAAAATAGTGCGGAGGTAAGAGCACATCCTGGTTCCTGCCTTCACAAAAGCCCTGCAGCTCCACTCTGATTAGCAAGCCTGTCTTTTTCAGGGATTTGTCACCTACCCTCCAAAGTACTGGCTTAGGAGCTTCAGCATACACTGCTTTTTTCAGCGTCTTTCTGATTTTGCATGTGTTCACAATAGTGAAAATGAGACATGGTTGGCATTAGGCTTCTGATGCAAAAATCCCCAAGCCCAACCTATATTAATATTCACCCACCAGCTGGTGCCTCTGGAGCCATGGCAAAGTTGGGACGTCAGCAGGGCACTTTCTAGGCAGGACTCCATTCTGCACAGCCACACAGCAACACTTCAGACAGACACCTAAAAACTATGAGGACTCCGGTCACAGTGAGAAGGAACCAAAAGGACAGCACAAATGTTTGTTCTCCCCTGCAAAATCCTACCCTTCTTTCCTTCTTGGTGTAAGCAATATTTGGGGAGAAAGTAGCCTCAGATTCAGCCCATTGGCATAGCTTTGGGGGTTGTCTCTGTTTGGGACAGCGGTTAAGTTAAACCAATTTAATCCAGTCAGGTTGTAGTGGTGCTTTCTGTCCTTGAAATCTATGAATACCCATCACCTAGTCTGATCAGCAGCAGACTGACATTTACCGGGTCAGCTCGACGAACATTCATCCTGTCACTCTGAGTAAGCGAGAGGGTCAGATCGCCATAAGCTACCAAAACCGAGGTCTACACCCTTTGCTGACGAGCTTTCAGAAGCAGATTGAAAACTTTCAGTGGAGACGTTTTCCCCACGCCCTCTCCCAAGGTCACCCTCGCCCCACACCTTCTCCCCCCACCCCGCCTGGTAGCAGGGGCTGAGCTGCTCTGCTCTCTCTGCTCAGCTGCAGGGATTTCACTGCTGGGACTTAGACCGAAAAGCATCTTAACTTGCATTTTAGTTCTAATACCTGCATAGGTAGTTGAATTACAGAATCAGTCCTCTTATTTTTCAGCGCTAGATGCCTGTTTAATGCAATAGATATTATTCAAGACCCTTCTGCAAAATTTCAGGGAGCAAGAACGAGCACTTAGAATGAGACATGGACAAAGCCAACAGCAACCAGCTGAGGCGTATTGGCATCTTGATGTATGAAGTTCCATCTGTGTCTTGGTTTGACTAATGCAGCTGCTGTAGGACATTGGTGCCTTCGTGACTGACACTGTTTGCAAGCATTTTGTAAGCAAAAGTCAGCTAGTGGTTTCGGATGACTTCTCAGATTAAAACACACCGTAAAATGCTTGCTATTAAACAGAGACTCGACAATAAAAGTAAGTGGGTTTTGTGGGGTGAGGGGTTCAGGCAACTCATGTGCTAGAAGTTAAATGCACACAAAAATCAAAGTTCCTGTTTCCCTGTCCACACACAAATTGTGTTGTGTCACCCTGAAACCCAGACACTCAGCAATGTGCAACATTAGCAAAGAAAGTGTTTTGTCTGGCAGGAAGTGTTTGGCTTCCTTGCCAGTTCATTTTAAAAGCTTTCTTAAGGAATTATCAAAAGAAGCATCCCTTCAAAACAAACTATGTTAGTGAAAGTGTTTTGTTCTCAAAGTGCTAAAACAAAACACACCATCATGCAAATAATATTTTGAGCTCAAATCAATTTGCAAGTTTGTAAACAGTTCCAGGTGGGCAGAAGTGATCTTTGCCATTCATCACTGCTAGCAGGAGTTTGATCTGTCTGAAGTGAAGCATCTGGCAGAGAAGGAGCCACCACTTCTGAAAAAAACCTTTTTGAACAGCACAGGATGATGCTTGCTTGGAACAGTTCTGGCCCTTGCAAAGAAACCGAGGAAGACCACATATTCTGCTTTTGAAATGCACCAGTCCAGGTGCTTTCCCAGCTCATTTTCAGAGGGAACACTACACACACACACACCACCCCCCCCGCCCATCACAGAACTCCCTCATTCTCAAACTACTCTTTGGATGACGAGGTTAACCTCATACACCTTGTTACACCAGTAAAATTGCTGGTTGGTGACAGCCAGCATCAGCGAGGGGAGATGCTGAACCAGACCTGAACTTAGCTGGACTGCAAGCACAGCCAAAGAGAAGGAGGCTCAGCCCCACTGGAAGCAAGAGGTGACGGCTCAGGGATGCTCAGTGCTGGTCACGGTGCCTCCGCTGCAGACACCGTTGTCAGCACGGTGTCATTTTGCCTGGGCTTTGTCCAGGGTCTTTTCTTTGCAGAACTACTTTGTATTTCTTTTCTTTCCTGTAACTTAAGCCTGTAACTGCCACCCTTGAGGATTAAACATATGTGTTTCTAGCCAGAGCTAAGTCTGTGCATTGTATTATAGACATGAGATTTCACCACACGCAAACTTCAACTGTGGCACAAGGAGGTGATCTGGACCTTGTGATTATTTTCTTCCTTATAGTTCTGTATCTCATTTTTATCATCAGAGTTCTTCACTCAACCCTTTTTCTTCCTCCCTGCCTCAGTTCTCTTCCTTGGTTTTGTTTTTTTTTCCTCCTTCCTTTTTTACTTTCAGCTTTCCTTAGCACAGTTGAGTGCTGCAGCTGGTATGGCTTTATTTCTCCTTCTTCTTACCCTCCTCCACACCCTGCACTTCCAGTCTCTGCGACTGCATCTATCCATGGAGCACAAAGTACACGTAGAGTGCGTCAGATCTGATAGCACTTCAGTCCCTCTTGGGGAACAAAATAAGGAACACAAATGGATAACTCTCTCACTGCAGGAATGACCAAACCTGGGCTCCCCAGGACGGGACAGCTCCAGCACCGTCATGGTGACCCCAGCAGCCAGACGCAGGGAGAGTCTCTGTTCCCATGTGCTGAGAGAGGAGCAGGGTTCTTGCATTTTATTCTCACACCCACCCACAGTTCATATCTACAAGGAAATCATTTCACCCAGCAATACAAAGAGAACAGTAATAAAAGCTTTCCAAGGGAGTGGTGGGACTAAGCTGGTGCCTGGCACAGTTCTTTAAATCCTGCTGTGAAAGGGAGCATGAGGCCATAGCCTGAGATACTGCTGCAGGGCAGGCAGGGCTGGCTGGCTGCCCAGCAGAGATCCTCTCTCCCTGCATCCACCCTCATGCCTCCTTGCAGTCGACACAGCAGCAGGAAAGCCAAATATCCTCCTTCGAGTGGGGAAAACACAGCAGCTACACTCCCTTCACCTGCTCTTACTGGTCCCGTGCGCTGTTGTGGGGCTTTTCCCCTCAGCCGCCCGGCTGACGAGCCCCCAGCAGCGTGCGAGGCTGTTTACACAAGTCTTTGTGTCTGTGAATGACTGAGCGGGTGTTGACGAAGCACTGCAGTCAATCAATTTCCTTCAAAGAAAGATGGCTCGCTCCTACAGCTTCTGCCTCTCCAGAGATGGGGAAATGTGGCATGGCTCGTGGAGGTCCCTTCCTGGGGACATCAGAGGGCAGAGCAGCCCAGGGCGAGTAGTGCATGCCACCGGCTCCCCCAGGATGATCATGCTGGCTGCACACAATAAGACAGGGACTTTTTTATACCCAGGAGAAGCAAGCAGGAGGGAAAAAAAGCATTGGGTGTAAAATTCTTCTCACCCACTCTATTTAGAGGCAGTAAAATCTCCTACCTGGCAAGTCTGAAGATTTCACTGAGCTCATGAGCAGTTCCTGCAAGGAACAGGGTCGATCCACTGTTCAACTGTAGTTTTGTTTCTTTTTAAAATCAACAATCTAAGAAAAAAATATCATTTCTAATATTTTTGAATGACACAAACGTTGGGGAAGGAAGGTGAACAGGAGGAAACGTGGGCGCTGAGCAATCCAGACCATCATCCCAGCCAGCATCACATTATGGATGCATGTAAAGTCAGGTCCGTGCTCAAGGGACAAAGCTGTCCTCACCAGGTAGGTGACCTGACAGCGAGCTTCTGACAGTACCAAACAGAAGTAGGAATGTTACGGTACTGCTATGTTTGACACCGTTGCTGCTGCTGGAAGATAGGGCCCAGTTTTGATGCCCACGATACCAGAAAATGAGTGAGCAGGCTCTATAGGTGGTTCAAAATAACCAAAGGGTTGGAAAACACGCCTTGCACTGACAGCTTCAGTTTCTGAGAGCAAAAGTTATTACGTGCCTACTCCCTACCAGGGGTTAATATCTAGCGAGAAAGCCAAAGGTTGAATCATTTGGTTTCTCATTGATTACACAGAGATGGAAACATTCCTTTCCGTCCAGAACAAACTCTTTAAGACAGGGCCTGTACGAGACCTAGTAGCCATGATATGAGGAAATTGATACCAAGAGCAGGCTGGACTACAAAGCAGAAAAGCTACCTCTACGAACCTAGAAATAAAGCCAGTGGGTAATGGGAGATCTTTCCCACTCCAGTCCCTTGCACCACTCCATTATATATCCTGTTACCTGAATAGCTCCCAAAAGTGCCACCTGCCTCTCCTCTCAGCTCATCAGTCATCTCTTCTGCCTGCTTCTTACTTCAGATCCGCTTTGAAGGCTGCCTGCTATTCTCAGAATAGCCTCCCAGTTCGTGTTTGCTAAGCCGATGCCTCCTTCTGCTCCAAAGAGTGCCATCCCTGCAAATTATTACAGTAATAAAGCCACTGGCTGTGCTACATTTGCACTCTGTTATAAAGCACAGCCTTTCGAGTAGGAGCTCCATGGGGATAGTACAGAAAGGTGAAGAGCTATACAGCGGGATTCAAGCCCTGATTAAGGAGCAGGCACATCTCCCCCCCCTCTAGCACTGCAGGTTTAGGTCTTGATTTTCAGCAATCAAATCTTGTTCCCTATTCACTTATTCCCCTCTCTCCAAACACACACACACAGAGTTACCAATCATTCACTTTTCTCTAACACACTTTAAATCCTTATCTACAAACCACAGTCCCGCGTTTCAGCACTTACCCATTCTGGTCTCTTTTCTTCTTTTGCAAGTAACTCCTTTCAATGCTCTAGCCTCATTAGGCAGAGCCTGAATCCTCTGCAGCTGGAAGCACCTTGCTGATCTGGCCCAAATACTCTCTGAGATTTAACTTGAAAGCTTTATATAGCTCTGGTTTGATGGGACAGGTGAGCACAGCATCTGACATTGTGGAATTGATTTCCCAGTGTAGGAAGGAGCATACAGTTCAACAGCATCTGACTTTAGCTTTTGACTTTACAGCCCAAGCAACGTTCTTCTAACCCTGCCATTTTGCATGCTATGTCCCGATTACTTAAGACACGACACATCTGGTAATTGCACCTGTAACGCTTCTCCACCATGCACTGACAACAAGGTGTGCGCAATAATACCTGGGCTTCACTTGCAGCTTTGTTAACCAGCAGAAGTAGAAGGGTCTTTTGTCAGAGCTGGGACCAAACTATTCGTCTGAACAGAGGAAGATTTCAGCTCAGTGCACTGGCTTACTTTTTCCCCCAGGTTTATGTAGCTGCACACAAGTACAGCAGCCTAGGTGCCAGCCACTACTCATGTCAGTCATTTCATCACAGCTGTACTGCCACTTAGGACTTTGTCAATTTACAGCAACCAGTGACCTGATTTCCCAGCTCTTTTTGCTTTCTGATGCCTATTAAAAGCAAACCACCAGGTGTAAATAGAGGCCCAGGTAAGGTGGGCTGAGAATTTGGACTTCACTTTCTGAAATACCAGGTGAGAAACAGCCATGCTATTGCTTCACAAGATGGTTCTGCTAAAAAGCTTTCTAAACCACTTTGCATATATTACAAGCTTGCCTCTTTGACAGAAGAAGAAAAATCCCTTGATAGGATTTATGAGCAATTAGTTGGTTTATTCATTTAACAGGTCTAATTCAGAGATCAGCTATGTGTGAAAAGTGCACCAGGTTTCAAATCTGCATGGAGTACAACCAGCTTAGACCAATGCCTTATGAAAGGACAACTGTGTGTGAGAGGAGGCATTTACCATGTGCTGAGCTTGGGCTGGAAATTTGGTATTTATAGCAAAGCTCTTCTTAAGAAGGGCTTGACAGTGGAGATAAATCTCATAAGGAGAAACAGTTGCCAACTGCCCAACAAAGGGATGTTTTCATTGCACTGATTATTGTCTTTGCAGGGAGGTTTGTTTCAAGTAGCCAGCTGTGCCTGCATGTGCTTTCAGACTCCCATCTGCTGAACTGGCTGTAGGGGCCAAGGAAGCCTGAACTGCAATTGGGGTCTGCATTCACTTATTCCCAAGGGATGCTGGTCCATGCTCCTTTGGACACCGTAAAACACAGACGTGGATCCAAACATACCCACATCTCAGGTGACAGGAGTTCAATATTCCTCCTGAATAGTGAATGGGGGCAAGCTCATGGGACTGGGGGTCACATTCCCTCAGGACATAAGCTTTAGTCTACTACTCGCATCAGAAAACACTGCATTATACAAGAGCCATTATTTTCCTCCCTCTATCGTTTCAGTTATAGCGAAGATGCCAAAAACTCTTTCTTTCCCATGTGAGGGGTGTTTAGCATTCTTGGTGTTGCAGCTTTATACAAGACAAGATACTTTGGAAATGCCAACAGATGAGTCTTTCTAGTTAAAAAACATTGATCAATAGACACTGTGGAAGCCAGGCTTTCCCATAAACAGTTCCCTGTGTGCTAAATCCTTTCATTAGCTATTACTCACACTGGTACTAGGCAGACCCAGCATCTCCCAGCAGCTCACAAACATCTCTGTTCTGGCTTTACTCCTCACAGGGCCACCTCATACCTCTTGTCCTCTGATGGCAGACCACTGGTGTACAGGTTTGTTTAAAGATATAACACACAGTCCCTACCCCTCAGCATTTTATAGCTCTGTACATTGTAACTGCAGCTTACAAAATAAAATCTGTGTTGTTTTTTCCCCAAACTAGAACTGAAGATGTTCTTCAAGATCCAGTCTTTAAGGTAAATCATGACACATACCCTGCAGCATCACTGGCTTTAACTGCGCTGTTTCCATCTCACTGATTTAAAACCCTAAGACAGATAAAATTGACTTACACCACCACAATGCAACACATGCAACGCCCACAGCGGGGCACTGTTGGGCTCCTCACAGATAATAAAAATTTCCAGCCACAGGCGATTTAGTTTCCTGGAGTTAAAAGACTACTAGAATAGTCATTGAAGTGAATCAGAAATTAGTCTTTTCCCTACAAATCTGCCATTATGGAAAAAGCCACATAAGCAACAAGAACTGGCTTAAATGACTGCTCCATCAATTGTGTAATAATTAGCTTTTTCCTGCCTGCTAAGGGACTAACATGACAACTCTGCTCCCCACTCCGAGGATGCTGCTCTGACAATGACTACACAGAGTAATAGAACCACAACGGTGACAGAGCCACCGAACACTCTCTTGCCAAACCCCAAGAAAAAGGAATTCTTCCTCCTCATCTTCAAGAACAAGCACTGACTAAGTATGAGCCATATGCTCTACAATACCTCGCTGCCTTCCCTTCCCTGCCCAGCCAAACCAGCAGAGCTGCAACCTGAACAAAACAAAGGGGTTTAGAAATATAAATATTTGCTCATGAGCCTTTTGTTTATGACCATCTGCTCCCACACAGCTGGAAATCCCCTGAAGTGTTTTCCTCTCCCATGTGAAATATGCTACCTAGATACTAATAGGATAAAAATTAAAGTGCAGCTATCGGCTCAACTTTCAATTACACCTCATATTAGAGTGCTATTAACAAAGCACAAGGGTTCAGGAATAGTACTGTTCCACAACTTGCATGCTGTTGATCTACATCTTCTCATAGCAACAGATCAAGATGGAGGCTACAAATTCACTTTCAACATGGATAACACTGTGCCAAGCCTTTTGCTAAAAAAGCCAAGGCTACTACTGAATTTTTTTCAGTAATACTGTGACAAGACTGACAAGCAGACATTTGCAACAGTCCATGATAAAGGTTAATAACAGCACTTGTCAGGATACACCTCATCTTTGATAAATGAAAACCTCTGAGCTTTTCCTCTCCCCCTGCGGGATCACAGTTGATCTAAGGATTAGAAATCTATTCTTAGTCCCCTTTCCAAACAACTAAACATATACTTGAAGGCCACCTCTTGACAGCAGGCACATACATTCAGCCAATTCTTTGTCTATTTGTCACAAAGAAACTTAAGTCCAACCCATGGCCACAGCAACAGCAGTCCAACTCTTGCTCGCTGCAACAGCTTTAAAACAGGGTATGATTACACAGAGGTAGGTATCCCTGCTCCTCAGTCTCCCCCAAAGTAACTCAAAGCCACACTTTGTTGGGTTGTTTGATGCTTTTATTTATCACATGTAAAAACACTACTATTTCTGTTTGCAGGTACCTCTTGCTGCACTGCAAGTCACACAGCTTCAAACATCGAAGACCAGACAGGCAGAGAAAGGAATTAAAGTGTTTATGCCCAGACAAGGTCATGATCCCAGAGGGTGTTTAATACACAGAACCCCCCCCACAGGAACTGTTCTACAAAAGCAGTAGAGCATTACAAGTAACAGATCAGAGTTGGTGAAAACACTACATGAAGGAATCGTCTCAGGGGGAGAGGACCTGCAAACTGGTCTTTTTCTTTCAGCTGCCCTTATCTTTCTAGTATAGGTAACTGTGATCTAAGTAGATGACTAGTGCTTTAAACCAGAACAGGGGTTGACTGATCCACACAGCTTAGTGGATACAAGGGTTCCTGAAGTTCCTTCCAGCAAAACGGGCCTTGCTGCCAAGCTCCTCTTCAATTCTGATGGAAAGGGAAGAGAGTGCCGGGTGTCAGCAGACAGTGTACAACTCCTGCATTAGCACAGCTGCTGACCTTACACTAAGTCACCCAATCTACCTGGTACTGAAGATACTATCACAGAGTCCCACCAAGCAACTTCAGTAATACACACATTTAACTGCACTGGTCAGTATCACCCACCTTACATAGCTTTGCCCAAACATTTGAAGTGCTTGCCCAAGGGAACAGCGTCACGCAGATAGGACAATGTCTCATATCTAGTATCGCAGGACGCCTTGTATGATGCTCCCCTTGAGCATATGTGCTATGGGCATTACCCATCCAACTCATCATTTAGCCTACAGTCAGCTCTGCAAGTGCAGCACCAGCCCAAAGCCACCTCTGCCAGTGCCAGTTTGTCCTTAAGCTGCAGAGTGTTTGAGATGCAGAAGGCCAAGCTGTTCCCCAAATGCATTATGCAGAAGACCAAGCTGTTGCCCAAATGCATTAGTGGAACAGCCATTCTATGTCAGACTTAACCCTCAACCCTTTTCCCCCTGAAAGTCTCACCTCAGCAGCTGGTTATACTTGGCTAGACGCTCAGATCGGCAAGGGGCACCAGTTTTGATCTGAAAGGGAAATCAGAAAGTTAGTGAAGAACTACAGCAGAAATAAGGCCACAGATGCTAACACAAAACTATTCTATTCTGTTGAGATTTATAAGCATAATCACAAGCTTGGTTTCAGCATCAGACTTTAAATATCCGTATACTCGCAACTGGATACGGCTTGAGAGCAATAAAGTGTTCATTTGCTAGCAGCTTCCGTATAAGGAAAACCCGAAATACCCACTGGAGCTGACTAAGATTTTTTTTTTAAATTAGTGGTTAAAGGTGAGTTTACACAAGATAACATGTTCCCTTGTCACATTCCCATTAGACAAATCAGCTTCCTCTATACAGACAGCAAATATACACGCCTTAAGTCAGAGCAGACCCCATCTACTGTGCAGCATGGCTACATCACCATATTAACTCATCAAGCAAAGAGGCAAACTACAGCAGCCAGAGATACCAACCTGACCAGTGCAGAGACCAACCACCAGATCAGCAATGAAGGTATCTTCTGTTTCTCCAGAGCGATGACTCACCATCACACCCCAGCCATTGGACTGGGCAAGCTTGCAGCTAGAAGAGATAAACAGATAAAGCCTCACACCATCCCTGTTTGCTTAGCAGCCTTTGCTCTAGCTATGATGCCAAGTGGCAGGCATTCCTTGCTTTGGCAAGACAGAACTGCCCCATGGTACATCTTAGGATCACGTGACAACACAGTGATAAAGAGCTGCTTTTACACATGCTTAGACCCAGTAAAGTTGTTCGATATGCCCATAGGACTTCAAGACCACAAAAGGTACAGGTTTACTTGTCGATATCCTCTATTAGTTAACAATTGTTCTCCCTCACAGATGGCCAAGCAACAGATTTCTATTCCACTAACTCTGGTCTATATGTTCATCTCCCTCAATTAGACAATCACCCTCCCTGGCATTGCCAAGAGGGGAGAACTTACGCTTGCAGAGACTCTGTCACTGAGCCAATCTGGTTGACCTTAAGAAGGAGGCAGTTGCAGGATTTCTCCTCCACAGCCTTGGCAATACGCTTAGGATTGGTCACAGTCAGATCATCACCAACCACCTGGATGCCAACACTGCCAGTGAACTTCTTCCAGGCAGCCCAGTCATCCTGGTCAAATGGATCTTCAATGGACACCACTGTAGAGAAATAAAAGGAGCTTTAAGACAATGCCACCCTGAAAGGTCTTGTTTGAAATCAGTGGCACCAAAGCGCTGCAGCCAAGTAACGTCCACCTCCAAGAACATTCCTAAGACTCCTAAAAGGCTAGCTGTTTGTTCTGCTCTTGATCCCTCTTACAAGGGAGGCTGCACCCTAACTCTTTCCTTCAGCAATCAATCCCTACTCACCACTACTACCATGCTTCTTGTTGACAAACAACTTACAGGGGTAGTTCTTGACAAAGCCCTTGTACAGGTCAGCCAGCTGATCAGGAGAAATGTATCTGCTGGGATCATCAGGGGATTTGAAGTCCAGGTCATACTTTCCATCACGGTAGAACTCTGAGGCAGCCACATCCATGCCAATGACAACCTTTTCAGTGTAGCCAGCCTTGCTGATAGCAGTCTTCAGCAACTCCAAAGCTGAAACATGGTAAGGTACTTCTGAGTTCCCACCAAACATCTCAACCCAAGAGCTATTCATTTACCAGCAACACTACATTCACTTGGCAAAGAATCTCCATTACCCCCTACAAAAAGCCCAAAGGCCCCACAGAAAAGGTTCTTAAACTCTCCCACTTCTGAAGTGACTGGAACAAGATTTTACTTTTAATACTGCTTTTAGCTTGTAATACTCTTGAGACACCATTATGGGATTCATAATCTCTTCAGGCAGGACTACATGTCAGCCCAGAAAGCTTAATACTAGATGGTAATACATCCTCTTTCAGCTTTATGCACATAAAGTAGTGCAGGAAGTAGTGACTGCACTTTAGTCCCTTTCAGCTCCAGATCAGGTGTTGACCATGAAAGTGGTAAGCATCCAAACCCGACAGGCAATGCGATACACAGCCTGCCTCTGCACAGGGCACCCTCTCTTTGCATCTACCCGTTTTCCACTTGCATGTTTATATACAGGACTAGAACTACTCAGTAGACACATCTGAATACTACCCACTATGCTACCGTGTTTGGCAGAGTCCAAGCAAGGAAATTCAGTATGGTCACAACCAGTAAGACTCTCCCAATCACCCTTGACTCAAAGCCAAGCAGTTGGATCAACCAGGCTCTTTACAGTAGGAAGCTTAGATCAAGTGTTCTTGTTTGGGGTTTTTTTGTGGGTTTGGGGTTTTTTGTTTGAGTTTTTGGGTTGTGTTTTTTTTTTTTAAAGATGTTAACGTAGTCCAAAGTGCAAAAGCAGCTGCTGCCAGCAACACAAATTCCTTGGACTGTAATGGTCGTTCAAGGTCATATTCACTGATGTCTGCTAGGGTACAGACCTAGCAAGAGCTACATGTGACTGTGGTATTCAGAAACACCCTGATTTCTAGTGCTGGCTCAGTATCTTCCGTGTCAGGCAAAACAGTTCAGAGGCCACCTTCAACGATAATATAACTAGCGGCTTTAAAGTAACAAGTAACTTAAGAGTTCTAGTGCTCTACTGGCTTATTAGCAGCTTCATTTCTGCTGAAGAGGCAGAAAAATAGCTCTTCTGGTACAGTTTCTGTAGGAACAGGCATTTCGCTTTCCACAAGACAAACTGCCTCCCTCCTCCAACAGGTTTCTGAACAGAACTGTTTGGCTGCAGAAGCAACAAAAGCTTCAACTTCCCAGGGAAGCCTTCATGCACTCCCACACACTACCAGGCATAGCTGAAACTGTTTTCCTCCTTTGTCAGCAGAGAAACAAACTCCACTGAACTTAGACTACTAACTTCTGGGAAACCTGCAATGCATGCAGACATTCCCATACCACTCTTCAACTGGGAGGAGGTAAGATTCCCTTAAGCTGCTACAGGAATGAAACAGTAATGAGGTATTGAAGTCAAAGCCATTCTCTCAAGCTGCATAAACTGATGTTCAAGGGAATAGCTCTGTGGTCCTATACTGGACCACACCAGTGTGGCTTCTCGGAAAGTCTGTCAGGACAAGCAGAGCAAAGAAACAGCAGCAAGTCCTACAATCTACTCATCTTGCTTTCCAGTCATACTGGACAGGTATGGTCTTCATTCTCTGGCTAACAGTTACACCTCCTCCCACACTTAGCTCATTCTTACCTTCTTTATTTTCCAGGATGTTAGGGGCAAAGCCACCCTCATCACCCACGTTGGTTGCATCCTTGCCATACTTCTCCTTGATTACATTCTTTAGATTGTGATAGACCTCTGCACCAATGCGCATTGCCTCCTTGAAACTGTCAGCACCCACAGGGAGGATCATGAACTCCTGCATAGCCAGCTTATTGCCAGCATGGGAGCCACCATTGATCACATTGAAAGCCTTGGAGTAACCAAAAACAAAAGTCAAGTTAGAATGTTTCAGGGTAAATTGATACCAGCATTTATGTTAAGACTTTTTATTTTCTAGAAAACTTGATCCAAGACCACAAAGACATCACGAAGCACCTGGTCAGATCAAGTCTTGAGCTAGCCCTACCAAGAGACTTACAGGAACTGGAAGAATGACTTCTGCATTTCCAGCAAGGTCAGCAATGTGACGGTACAAGGGGACACCCTTCTCAGCAGCACCAGCTTTGCATACAGCCAGAGATACACCCAAGATGGCATTGGCACCAAATTTGGCTGAAATAAGAAGAAATTTTTTACATAAATGTTAAGTCTTCATAAAGAAACTCAGCAATACCAGCACCATGGTCTCGATTATGGAAGCACACAGCATATGCCATGCACTGCCCATTGCTTCTGATACAGCAAGATAGAATTCTGTAAACCAAAATCCATCTTTTCACACCTCACTGCAACACAAAGCCCACTTACATTTGTTCTCCGATCCGTCCATTTCCAGCATCAGTTTGTCAATCTTTTCTTGCTCCACAACATTGACATTCTGCAGAGAGAAGCAAGCAAAGCACTGCTTGACACCAAACATGGCTCTACAAACTCTTACCTACCCACTGCATTTTTTATTTCCCTGGCAGGCACCAAGACTTGCTTAAGGGCAACTACCAACAGCTGAAGAGACTAGTTCTTGTCATTATCACACAGCAGCATCTTCTGTAAGGCTATTGTGTCCCTTGACTTCCTGACATTTACACCGCTATCTGCCTGGCATAGCGTAGGAGCAAAGCCCAGTTTATGCCCCCTGCCCTTTCAGTGCAAGCTCAAAGACAACCAGCTTGATCACAACATACACACATTTGTAACTTAATACATAATGTTCGGAATTGTGACTAAGCATGTGCAATCACTTTACGCATTAACACTTAGTTTTGCACCATCCTTTCTAGCCAGCGGTTAGTACCCACGAAGCACAGGGGAATCTCGCTCAAGCAGACTTTACTTAGATCCCCTCAGATTCCCCTCCAAACTAGCCAGCTTGGATAAAACCCAGGCCCTCCCCATCTCTCAGCTACCCTTTTAAGCACAAAGCAGCTTGTATCTTAACTGCACACCACTGAAATTCCCAGGTGCTTAAGTATTTCTGCACACAACACTAGGCTACTAGAGATTGTTTTGATTAAGTGTCAGATATGCAGCCATTAAGTAAAGCAATTCCTGTAGGTAAGTTTGTTGACATGCACTCCAATACACAGGCTAACACCCCCCACCTTGTAATACAGTTCCTGTAACTGTCTCTAGAGAGACAACCCATTAGTTAGGACACACTGGACCAGCATTAGCTGATGTTAGCAGAAGACAGATTGCTCCTACCTTGCTAATCAGTGCAGGTGCAATTGTTTTATTGACGTGCTCAACAGCTTTTGAGACACCTGGAAGGAACAAGCAAATCAGACACAGGTCAACCACACTGACTACGCAGGCATTAGTAGGTGATCGCAGTAACAGTAAAAATCAAGAATACCACCTCATGCTAGTCAAACCCCAATCCAATCTGAGCTTACAGCCAAATCTGAACACTTATAGACGTCACCTCAATTGAATGGAAGTTGCATGAAGTAAGCATCGTCTAGGAATGCCTGCTGCAATGTTAGTTTGCAAGACCATGCACTGGAGAAATTCATCCAAGTGACAAGGTTGCACTGAAAGCACATCCATTACCTGTGTACACAATGCTGTCCCCAGGAACTCGTTAACATATTTAACAGCTCTGGATACACCTGACAGAAGCGAAATGGACAAGAGAATCAAGGAAGAGATGAAGACTCAGCCAAAACCAAAGCCAGTCATGCAAGAAAAAGAAAAGGACACAAATAGGTAAACAGACCTACAAGTCAGCAAGTGCCTGATACTGAGCAGCAGACTAGAAACAAAAGGGTTCAAAGGGTAGAGGAAACTGTGCATCAGCCAGCAAGGCTGCATTTGGTCTTTCCATCCAGGTTTCCATACTATTGCAAACACCATTGTGGACCCAAGCCTCAAGTAGGTGAACGACAGCATTTAGAAAAGGTTTTAGGATAGGCTATTCCTCTCCAATTCATAGAATGGATGAGTAAGGGGAAAGAAAAAGGTTTCCCCAGAAGTTAAGCATGCAGCAGCTCAGGCATTTCACTATCTGCTATTATTCTATAACATTGCTAACGCATCACCTTAGCATATGTTTTATGCTTGATACAATGCTGAAGTACACTGTCTCTTGCACCTGGATGCAGGAACAGTAATTGCCTGCTCCTGGCTTCAGACAGGACATAAAGCATGAACACAGCACCATCCTTTTAATCTATGTGGACCTACCATTGTGCAAACCAGAAGTTCCAGTATGAACTAGCTTTTTGCCCCATAAGCAGAGACCATCATTAGCCAGCTACCAATATTAGCCTAAGGAATACAGTCATCCCTGCATGGTGGTTAAAGATTTCCAAAGACTTAAGCCTCACAACAGGTGAATGCTAATTAAGTGCACCGTGAACCACATTAATTGTCTTTCAAATGGTCTAAGTCTGCAGATTTATATTACAGAAGACCAAACAGCTATCTGCAAGTCATTCCATTTGGCAATTATTTTTTCATAACTCATGTTACTCCCTAGCTGACAAAAACCTTCAGCTGTTATAGTCTGTTGTAGAAGCTCAGACTACCATCTAGCCAAGCGCCACGAAAAACTGCCTGTAGGATCAGATTTAACAGGTCTAAACACACACATATTTAGCACACATTTACTCTTCTCAGGGAAAAGTGCCCTAGGTCAACAGCATAAGCTCTTCAGCTCTGGGATATTCAGTCATCTAAGAGTTTATTCTGTGTTAAAGTAGTAACAACCATGAATCTTCTCAGACAAGGCTCTCCGAGTTCAATTCAGTAGTTACCCACTCTAACCACTCTTCCTTAATATGCACAAAATATTTCAGCTTCCTTTTACTGGACTTGCAGAAAAGTTTGAAGACAAGTAATTTCCTCTCCCAGCCAAAAGTTAAGTTGATTGCATATACTTGGAAAGCATCACCAATGCTTTTACAGCAGCAAGCTGAAAAGGAGTCCTATCTGTCCAAGCTCCCAGAATTGTCATAAGAATTACTATTAGGATGTTTACTAGGTAATGACATCTTGTATGCAGCTATTTGTTTTCCCCCATACTTGTTCCCAAGCCAGTCTGGTGACCACTGTGTTTAGTTTCCTTTCAGAACATACAACCAGTCCCCAACCAACTAAAATATTACACCACTAACATGAACTTAAGTACCCTGGCTACCTATCATGACAGACAAAAAGCTAAAAGTGGCTTTATTATGCAGTCTGAAACAAAAGTATCTTCCATGATTCCACACAAGCTGTTGTCAGCAGCTGGCCTAAACCTCAGGTTCAGAATTTAACATGCTGGGATCGAAGGAGCCTATAGTACCAGAGCAGATACATTTAACAGTTCTTTGAAAATTTGGTGTATGAAGAGATCTTGTGACTAGCTGCAGTATCACCCAGCCTTTAGGAGCAGGTAGTTCAGATGCTCTTATGACACGCTACTGAAGCACTCTGTACTCTGACATGCACCAACATGCAGGGCAACAAGAGTGGCCTAACAAAGTATGTTGGGGTATACTGTACTAGAGACATGATCACCTAGCTGGCATGCCTGAGCTCCACATACCCACCTACAGAAGTACAGTGATCTCCACCACTATGTAGCTGCGCTGCTGGAGGCAGAGTCACTCTCCACATTGTCCCCTGGAAAATCCAGCAGTCTGTGCTTTACATCTGCCCCAGCCATACAGCCAATGTGTGGTATGCATTGCTATCATCTTACTGTTAATCTCCATTGCTTTTGCTTAATTGCCATACCTTGTACAGAATGTGGACAGCAGTAAAGGAGCCCCTGTGTCCTCTGTTACAATTTGGCATAAACATACACAGCAGCACAGTCATTATAATATGCCAAGCTGGGTACCAAAATTCAGGTTTACCTTTCCCCATGTAGCGTGTCTTGTCATTGTCACGAAGCTCCAGAGCTTCATAGATGCCAGTTGAAGCACCGCTGGGAACAGCAGCTCTGAAGAGACCTGTTTACAACAGAAACAAGAACTCTCTTAGCACATTCAAACCCTCAAAAGCATTGTCCACTCATACACCATCCCAACCTACCACATACTTCCATCCCTGGAGATGGGAGAGGTAATCTCTAAACCACATCTCTGCTCACTTATACACTGATCCTGAGAGAGCTGTCTGCTCCTTCACAGCATCACCAACTCATCAGTGTCTCTCTCATGCAGATCAACAGCAAGCTGACTCACTCATTCTCTTCCACTGTGCATTTCAAGTGTTTAAGTCAGAAAAGTCATCCATTGCCCTTCCAAAAAGGGTAGCTTTATTCACTGAATCTACTTTTGAGCTCAGTTTGGCAGGCAAGCTCTTAAATTCTTCTAAGATGCAGCATAAAAGGGACAATTAGGAGGCCTATTTTGTTAATATGAGTTCTGAGCTCTTCCGACAACAGCACAGCCACCCAGACAGCCCATTTTTCCAACCAAGGATGCTGAACTTTGAGCAAGTCAGTACACTGGAGTCTGTTCTGCCTGTGCTTCAAGATGCCAGTCTCCAGTCCTTCCCTTATGCCACTACAGCAAAGAGCTTAGTAGGGGCAATCTCATTAAATGACTGCGTTAATCTTTTGAGGCAGAAAGATCAGCTATTTAGTTAGTGTATTACAGCTATTATGTTTGCTCATTCCACCAAACCACACTGGTATGTGTTTGCACAATGCCTTTGTCAGATCCTATCAGATATGAGATGAACAACTAACAAACCAAGGGAAAGTCCTGCAATAATTAAAAATATAAGATGTTATATGCGAAAACCCAATTAGACAAGTTTAGTCATGCCCGAGCACTTACAGAAAGAAGAAACCATTACCCAAGATTCAACTCTGCAGCAGAAAACTGTTTCATTACACAAAGTTACTGCTAGACAACCCAAGAATTAAACCTCAAGTGCAGTCACACAGAGTTTAGGGAACACTGAAAACTAAGACCATTAGCAGCTGCTTAAGGACACGAACGAAGGTCTTATTAACGCTGAGTTTGTAAGCGCTATCCCAGTTCATGCTCAGGGCAAGGGGAGGACAGCAGGTTTGGATTAACACTTGCACAATTTAGACTGTAAGCAGCAGCACGCTTAAAAAATGCTTCACTGTCCAGGCCAGTATCTCGAGCTCAGCAAATTCATCCCAGTAGAATGGGGTAGAGGTTTTTCCTCCAAGTCCCATAGCAAGCTCTGCAATATGTTATAGGTATGAAGGAAAGAGTAAGGACAATTGCACTGCTAGAACAGGACAGTTTGTATACTTCTGACTGTCTTTTCAATTTTATCAGATACAAGAAAGGAATAAACATCTACAGCTAAGGACTCACCTTTGTTGGTAAAGAGGTCTACCTCGACAGTGGGATTCCCACGAGAGTCAAAGATTTCACGGGCATGGATCTTGAGAATCGACATCTTTAATACCTGAAAAGAAGAGTTTAGCATTAATCATAGAATGATTTGGAAGGGACCTTCAAAGATCATCTACTTCAACACCCCTGCCATGGGCAGGGACATCTTTCACTAGATCAGGTTGCTCAAAGCACCATCCAACCCGAGTTTGAACACTTCCAATGATGGGGCATACACAACTTCTCTGGGCAACCTCATCCAGTGTCTCGTCACCCTCATCATATAAATTTCTTCCTTATATCCAAACTAAATCGACCCTCTCTCAGTTTAAAACTTCCAGTTTTAACTTGTTCATCAATATTCTTCAAACACAGCTCTGTGCAATCAATCTTTCTTTAAACACATAAAGGACAATCCCCACACCTCTTCTTCCTTGCCTGTCCCTCCTCAACAGCTTAGAGCCATTGATGCCAGCACTCCAGTCATGTGATTCATCCCACCAAGTTTCAGCAATAGCAATTATATCATAGCTTTCCAGGTGCACAAGGGCTTCCACCTCCTTCTGTTTGCTACCCATGCTGCATGCATTGGTATAGAGACACTTCAGTTGGGCTACAGACCCTGCCAACTTTTTAGAACAAGCCTGAATTCCTCTGAGGCATTTCACAACTGTTTCCCTGTTGGTTCCTAATATATCAGTAGCATCTCACTCTTCTATGTTACTCAAAACTCCACCTCTTTCCCCCTAACTAAGTCTAGTTTAAAGGTCTCCTTATAAGTCTGGCCAGCTTGTTAGTGAAAATGCTCTTGCCCCACTTCTTCAGGTGAATCCCATCGACTCCCAAAAGACCCAGCTTCTCAAAGGTTGATCCATGATCATAAAAGCCAAAATCCTGAGGATGGCACCAACTAGGCAGCCAGGCAATCACCTGTTGAATTCATCTCCTCCTTCCTCCACCCCTTCCTCTGACTGGGAAGATAGAGGAGAACACAGGAAGATAGAGAACACCACCTGTGCTCCTCATCCTTTTAACATTGCTCCAAAGGACATAGTCTCCTTTAATGTTTCTAAGTTACCTCATTGCAGTACCATTAGACCCTACATAGAATAACAGGAGCAGATAATTCATAGGGTTCACCAGGCTTGGCAGCCTCTCAGTAACATCACGAATGCAAGCTTCTGGTAGGGCAGCCAACTTCTCTAGAGAAATTGTCTCAATGGAAAATGGGCACTTCAGTGCCTCTCAGTGAGGAATCTCTAATTACTAATACATTACATGCTTTTCTGGTGGCACCAGTTCTAATGCAGGTGGGTGGTTGGATCAACTTTGCATGGTTTGCTTTTCCTGGATCCCATCTATTACTCACATGCTCTTCATTCTTCGATCCCAGAGCATCATGCCTGTTACACAGGAGCATTTCAGAGGACTAGGGAAGATTCTTCCACCCCAGGTGCTGACAAGGGTCCAGCCTCCATCTCATGAACTACTGCTACTTGCATCAGTTAGCTCAAGGTTGAAGTCAGGCTTACCTTCCCTTGCACAGCATTAAAGCAGGGCTGTTGCTCAGCCTGGGGCAGTGCACAATACCATCTATCCTCCTCCTGCTCACATCTATTGCAGTGCCTGTTGAGCTTCTCCTGTAACTTAGCTACTTGTTTGAGGAGTTTCTCATGACTGCACTTGCAGCTATGACATCCACTGCTGCCTTCATGTGCCAGGGGGATTTCCAGTTACTGAAGCTCTATGCAACCCAAGGTCTGGACAGCTATTCCAGTCCTCGAGAGGACTGCTTGAGTTGAGACATCAGCATAGTTAAGTTGTAGTGCTTCTGTTTGGTTTCAGCCACAACCTTGCAGTTGCAGCAGGTGGACACCATTTTCTTTCAGCAGGTCACAGTCTCCTTATAGTTCTTATGCGGGGGCAGGGGGGGAAGTCCACTAATAAAGTGGTAATTCTTTTGCAAGGTGCCATCCTTCTAATTACCTGGAGACCTCAAGCTTCTGGGTAGGCTTACACAGCCACCAGTTGAGCTGGGGTGACCATGAGCTTGCAGCCTAAGCCTGCAGGTGAACAGAGCAAGCAGCAGCACAAAAACTGGCACACCCTTCCCACAAGAGCTGCCATGCAAACTGCTGATGCTGCTCCCAACAGACACCTCTCCCTGTTTCCACACTGGTTATTGGTGCTCCCTAGAGGCTTCCAGCAGCTTGAACTGGCCACTGGCACATCTGGCATCACCCAACTCTCACTCAACTCTCTTGAGACCTGCTGCCTGGTCCCTCTCCCACACAGCCCAAGGGTGCCAGGGGCACAGAAATCCCCTGACAGCCTCCCCAGGGACCTCACAAGCCTTGCACTCCTCTCAGCATGCAGCAGCTGCTGCTGCTACCATCAGCTTGACATTCATATCCTGTAGTAACACCTGCAGTCATACAAGCAGTTCAAAAACATCACTTCACACTACTTCAACCGAGAAAACTTTTTATACTTGGTGAGAGTTAGAGTCTTACGTTGAGGACAGAATTCTCAACCTAGGTGGGAAGAACAGTCTAAAACCAGAAGCCTTGTTTCCAGAGAGATCTGAGGGAATGTCACCTTACCACGTAAGAGCAGCCAAGTAATCCTAATACAGAAAATCTCTGCTACTAGTTAGAATTCTTTCTGATAAAAGACTAAAGTGCAACAGTTCTTGGTATACACAGCAGCTGTTCAGAGCTGAATGTAACCTATCTTGAAATAGAAACAGTCACAGCTCTAATTAAGAGCTCGCATTAATAGTTACACCGTCTTGAGTACTTACAGAAATAGCTTTTCCTCCTAAAAGGAAAAAAAATCACCACAATATTTTGAACACTTCCTTTTCCCCCTTTCTCACATATCTATACACTTTTCCTTAATAAAACTGCAGTAAGCTCAGCTACATTTTAAAAATTGAGTCATACATATGCCTGTAAGCCATCGACTGGCACCAAACCCAGCTCATCTGCAGAGAAGCTCAGCCTCAGAAGCAGAACTGTCTGGAAGCCAGCTTTTTGGCAAGCCAGTGTGGGTGGTAACCCTGTTTACAGAAATGGGTATGAATCTCTCTGCAGTTACTGCAAAGTTAAGAAAACAGGGCCTTAGAAATACTGCTGCTTGTACAGAGCGGGGGGGAGGGGGGGGGTGTTAGCTTCATACACTATTCTTCCTCCACAGCAAATTTTCCCTCCCCGTGTTAAAAACACAGGTAGCCATTTGCTTTGTCCCCTTGGCTTTAGAGTGTCCCTTCCAGTTGTCCTGCCTCTAAGCAACATATTGTATAGGCAGCTCAAAGACTTTAGCTATGGCCTGCTTTACAGTAAGACCCACACACTGACATATGACTAACCTAAGCAGCAAGACAACTTGGTTCAAGCTGGCCTTCATGCTGCCACTACTTAACTTTAATCAGTGAATATGCAAGCTAGAAATAAATCCCTGCAACTCTCCAGTTATCAGTCCCTACCATACTAACAGTTATCTCTCGGCACTTGCACTGAGCAATGGCTAATAGGAAGAATCTCCATTTATCTGAAAAGGACTTCTCAGAGGTTATTAGGCTGGCACCTGCTATGCCTTAC